>NW_003852422.1:3648179-3661814 GCF_000181295.1 Otolemur garnettii
TAACATGATAGTTATCACATGCGTGCTGTGTACCCCCTGGTAACATGATAGTTATCACATGCGTGCTGTGTACCCACTGGTAACATGATAGTTATCACATGCGTGCCCACCTCTCCACTGAACAGCGAGCTGCTTGAGGCCGAGCGGGTTGTCCTTGGTCATCTGCAGTCAGTGCCCACCACGTGCCCTGCTCTCGTGCTGGGCAGTTCCGTGTTAAGGAAGCTACGTCAGAGAGAGAGAAACGGTAACTCGTTAGCTCTTATGAGGCCCTTTCACCCATGAAATCATCAAACTTTTCTTACTAATAGCATCACTATCAAGCAAAGTCCTCATATCATTCCTGCCACCTTCAGCATTCTCAATCCAAGCAGGCCACAGGACCAGGTGAGCCAAGATTCAAAAGCTCCTTCACCAATGGTTCAGATGCTCTGTGCCAACACAGAAACTTCCATTTTTCTTCTGGTTTTGGAGGGAGGGGTATTTATTTATTTTTACTTTTTTATTTCAGGTTAACCTGAGGGTGCACATGAGTAGGTTACAATGTCTGCATTTGTGAGTTAATGTCCCTGTGTAGCTGTGTCCCACTCCTGGGAGATGTGCCGTATCCCCTTACATTGTGCCCATCAGGTGGGAGCTCGCCCATCCCCCTCCCGACTCCCCTTCCTTCCTTCTGCCTCACCCCCAACTTGAAATGAATTGAGTTTTTCTCTTACATGGGTGTGTATTAGATCACTTACTGGCTTCCGATTAGTATTGAGTACATTGGATACTGTGGAGCAAGGCACCCCACAGGTGAGCCCACTGGGAGTCCAGCCATCATTTTTAGAGCAGGCTGAAAAGGAGATACAAAGAGACTTTACTAAAGAGAATGTTCTTCAACTGTTAATACAACAGATGTACAGTCTCTTTCTTTTTTTTTCTTCTGCTTCTTTGCACTCAGATTTTCACTTTAGATTCCACAAGTCAATTTGTGTGTGGCTCTCAGAGAGCATGACCTTTAGGTGCTAACACCAGTACTAGTAGTTCTGGCTAATGCAGGGGTTTCCATAGGGACTGATGAGCACTACGACCAGCGAAGTGTCCACAGTGGGCAGTTTCTTTGATCACCTCCCCTTTGCCCATGAGGCCCCCATTTTAAAGTCTCCCTGTGCCGTTCTGTCACCGGCTCACCTGTGCACTGTTTAATCAGGTAGTCCCCAAACCACTCCCTCCACACCATGCAAGGATTAGGATAGTCTCTTTGACAGCTAGTACTTCTCACTGAAATGAAAGAAAGGTAGGAATAATGAAATGATTTATTTTTATTCCATCAGACCCAGATGACCACCGTGTTGCTGAGATAACTGGACACCCAGGAGGGTCACAGAAAGTTTCATTAGCAACTCATAGGAAGATAGAATTCCTGAGCAAAAAAAGCACCTCAAAATTATTTAGTGCAAGCCTTTTATTTTACAAAAGAAGAAAGTGATTCAGAGAGCTGAGGAATGGCAGATCCGGGACTGCGATTCAAACTCTGAGTATCCCACGTTGGACGGGGGGGCAGAGTCTGGTTTTGTTTTGAGACACCAGCAATTTCCTTTCCATCATTCTCTTGGCTCTTCAGAGTCACAGTGAAGCAGCAATTTGGCAGAAAACACAACACCGTGGCTCTAACTAATTGCAGCTGTGTGCGTGGGAACCTGAGCACAGCATCTACTGAGAGCATCCCCCGTGTTGACAGCAACTGTATGATGCAGGCTGTACAATTATCCCCATTCTACAGATCAGCAATCTGGCAATTTATGTTTTAATCCTTAATTCTTTCAGTTTATCTGGTTCTATAATTCCCTTCAACAAAACTATCCTAACCATATCTAATCAGTACCAACATTTGGTATAAGGATGTTCATTGTCATGTGTTAAATATCAGAAGATGGAAAGATGGTTACGTTATGGTGGAATCGTGTGATAGAGTATCTTGAGTTTCATCCTTGACAGTAAAATTCTACCTCTAGCTTTTTTTAAATAGTAATCAGGAGCACCCCTAAATATTTAGCCAAAAGTTCACTATAGATCGCATAAGATTAACCACAACATAGTGATATCTGACAAGATTTCATTTGTTAAATAAGCTATGGTATTTCTATGCAGTGGAATATATAGGATATATCATTCACAATATTGATATACCATTTATGATATAAAATCATTATCTTATGAAGCAATAGAGAGGAATTATACAATTTTTATTCAAATTCCATGTAAATAGAAACAAGAAAAACTAAAAAGATAACGGTACTCATCTTTAAATGAGGAATTATGACTGATTTTTATTTTCTTACCTTTCCTTTTCTGTATTTTTTTTTCTAGTAAAGAACATACGTAATTATGTAATGGAGAAAAACAAAAATGATAACCTCTCCTTTGAAAGTTAGATTATTAATAGAAGAAATCAGAAGACAAGTCTCTATTTAAACTTAAAGTATCATCGAAATTTTCTCTCTATTTAAACTTAAAGTATCATCCAGATTTCTTTTTCAACATTTGGACAACAAAAATATGCTTCAAAATATATTAAAGATCTATCTATACCTGAGTGTGTGTGTGTGTGTATATATATATGTGATTATTCTTATGGCTTGGGATTTGAGGTGATTTTTGTTGTATTCTTCATACCTCTATATTTTCTAAATTTTCTACTGAAAACATGTATTGAATAATTGGAAAAAACAATAAATAACAACTATAGGGGGCATAAGCATAGGAGTCGAGCTTTTCTGTTTTAGGTAAAAGACTAAAAAAGAAAGTGGAGTATTGAGTGAAAATTTAGAACATCGAAACTTCTCTCGCTTTTCTTTAAACTTTATTTTTAAGCTGCTTCCCTCCTGCCATAATGTTTACCAAACTCAGTGCTAAGATTTTCATTGACAACCACAAGCACGCAGGAGCTGCCTCTCCATGGAACTGTCATAATAAAAAGACATTAACATTTTAGTATTTGGGCAAAATGTTTAACACTCAAACATTTGTATTTTTCCTTCAGTTTTCAAAACAATTTTAAATCTCTCTCTTCAAAACTGTGTTAAATGATGTCACTCATCAGCTAGCAGGTGGCTGGCAGTGGAGAATTGCACTTGATTGTTTTTGACGTCACTGGCCGCCCTGACCGGGTGAGGGTGCAGCACAGGGGCCTGGGAGGACAGTGTGGGGTACGTGTCCACCCTCACACTGCCTGGATGGGGTAGACATGGCGAGTCCAGCTGCTAGCAGTAAAGGCATCAGTGCGACCCAGAGCATAAGAGGCAGTGCCCCAAGGTGAGTCCACTGTGAGTCCAGCCATCATGTTTGGGGCGGGCTGGAAAGGAGATCCTAAGTGTCAGGGAAGTCACAGAGCGGGAGGGGCCCCCAGCCTGAGCAGAGTGAGAGACAGCAAAAGGACATGGCTCAGTAACCAGCCCCACCTCATGCTGGTTATGAATAACAGTCCAACAGCCAGAGGAACAGCTGAGGTGGCAGTGAGGACAAGTGCCATCACGAGAATGGAACAGTCTTGAGTCCTTCCTGAACCAGCCAAGAGAGGCTGAATGTGGGTAGAGTCTGGGGGACTCCATGTGTGGACCCGGCCCCTTGGCTGGGGACAAGTGCTGTGCTCCTGTAAATGTGGCCCCCAAACCCCAATGGCTGCTGTGGGATGGAAAGTCCCTGCTCATCAAAGGCTTCCTATGTGCAGGAAGGGGTGGGACAGTGGGACTTCACTAAGAAAGCGATCTCTCAGGGGAACACGGGACACTTGGTGCCCAGCAGGGCCTCGCTCACATTGACCTCCTCCTTTCAGTTCTGCCATCACCGTCAAGCTGACCAGGGGACGCAGAGACTGGCCTGACTTTTTAGTTAGCTCTTGTGTGTGAGGCATGGATATGGTGGTGAGAAACACAAGAGATAATGAACATCATGACATTCAGATAGTGCCCTGAGATGGTGAGTGGCAGAGACCAGGTATGAGGACAGAGAAGCCACATGGAGAATGGTGGCAGCACCATGAGGAGGGGAGGAACGTGTCAGCAATGCACTTGGAATTTTACAGATTTCAGACACTTTCATTGAGCATTTGCTGCTCACCTCAGCTGAGGGAGAAAGAGAGAGAGAGAGAGAATCATAATTATGCCTATTTTTCAGACATGGATCTGATAGAAATTTGGAAAGTTTAGTGTTTTGCCCACAGGTCATAACGAGCCCGGAGTCTAAGGGTCAGGGACTCCATCGTCCAATGCTCTGTGGAGGACAGCGGGCTTCCTTTGTGCCTCATCTGTACCCCTGCCATGCTGTGTTGTTTCGTAGTGAGGTTTATTCTCCTTTAATGTCTACTGATTTATAAACACAATGGCAATGCACAAGAACACTCCCACCTAGGAGTCTTTTATTTGGTAACGATATCGTGGGCAAGAGCAAGACTCACGAGTATCTTGTCCCAGGGACGACCTCTCAACCATTAAAGTGTCCATCTATAAATAAACTTTCTCTAAGTGCCAACGTGTCTCTTAGATTTGTCTTCTTTCCTGACTGTGACCCGAACTCATCCCAGGACTGAAGGGTTCCTTTCTGGAAAACCAGGGGATGCAGGCACAATATTAGTGGCAGAGAGCAAGGGCTGCTTCCTGTCCCAAGTTCGCTGTGTTGTAGACAACGATCCTTCATGGTTTTCCTTAATTTATTCCTCATAGTAACCTTTTGATAGACAAGAGGAGTCAGTGGGCTGACAAAGAGAAAATCTGGACAGAAGTGTGTCTGTCTCTAGACCCAGGGCTCTCACCACAGAGCCGGCCACGTCCCGGGTGGGACACAGGAGCCTGCCCGGCCCTCGGCCCCTCCCCACGGGCTGCACAGAAGCGGGCTGCCTTTTCCCCTCAGGGTTGCATCCTACGCCCTGCTCTCTTAGTGACCAACAAGACGGATTTCCTGCTGGGAACCTGGCTGTGTTTCTGTCAAGACTTCACTAGTTGAAACGAAACAGAGACACACACAGGCGGTCTGGCCGCGGGGGAAGAAGACCTGGGGGGGAAGAGGGAGCACCTTTCCCCAGAGAAAGTTGCTCCCCGAAGTTTGGCACGGGCCCTGTGAACTCTCACTTCTCTAAGTGTCCACTCAGCACACACCACCTGGTGAGTATGTGCTGGTCACTGGCAGGCCACCAGGAGTCAGAGGGGGTGACTCCCACAGAGCCTGCTGTCAAACGGAAGAAGGGACATTCTGTTGGAAAGCTCAGTGATGTGTGAGTAGACACAAGAGCCAGATGCAGGAGAAATTGTGTCCAGGAGCCTCTGACCTCACTTTCCTCCCACAGCCACGAGTATGTCCACAAGCTCTCCCTTGCCTCTGGAGCTGACTGGTCACAGGTGTCATTCTCGATGGAACCACCTTCCCCAGTGCTCTTGGTCCAGCCCGTGCCCAGCTCAATGTGGCCTGTGCAGCACTCACAGCACCTCTGTGCTAGGGAGCTTCAGTGCCACAGAACTGCCTCTGCATCACACCTGGCCCTGAGGCGCATTGACCTTCAGTGGTGCCACACTGTCCCCTCAGCTGAACTCTTCTGGTGACCCAGCCTTGGTTGAGGGCTCTGAGGGCTCTGCAAGGGACAGGCTGATGGAGCCTGGCCTGGCTGGGCTGGTGACGCAGCCTCCATCTGCCCCTCCAGCAGGCCACCAGGCTCATGGAAGGTGGTTCCATGGAGAATAACACCTGTGAGCAGTCAGCTCCCGAGACAAGGGGAGCGCGTGGCATTCGTGAGTGAAGAAGGAAACGCCAGAGCCTGGCTTTGAGCCTCCGCTGTGTCTAGCTGGCTACTCTGTTTGGCCGAGCCAGTCACTTGGCCAAGCCCAGCTCACAGGAAGACACAGGCAAAAGGCAGGATGGAGAAAGGCATGAGAACAGGGGGCTGTCGGGGTGCCCAGTCTACTGCTGCCCACTGTTGGACCAAGGTTTCCTTCCAGCCAACCCAAATGCCATATGCTGCCAGGTCAGCCAATTTCATGCTGCAATAAGTCAATTACTCTCAAAGTGAAGTTCATCCCAGTTCTGGGCCAACTCGGCAGAGTTCTGCGAAGCCTCAGGCAGACAAAGATGGACCTTGTGAAGTGGGTCCCACGTGAGGGTGACGAGAGAGCTGGAAAGCACGAAACACGGATCCCATTTGGAACTTTATCTTCCCCAAAGAATGTCAAATTTTGAGTGGAAAGGGGAAAGAAAAGGAGGGGAGCCCCAAATGTAACACTCTGAAGTCAGTTATTTTTCTTTCTTGACTAATTAAGCTTAACCAGAACGGTGGGCCTGTCAAACTTGGGGAACCTTCCCTGAGAGAAGAAAGGAGGCTGCTCTCCAGGTGGGTTTTCCGACTTTGGCTGGCTCCCACCACAAGGAGCATTTGGCATCCGTGACAGCGCCGTCAAAAATAATAGCTAAAAAACTCACTGTCTGTCACAATGAAATAATTATGTATGGGGCTCTTCTTACACTCAAGATGGATTATATATTTCATTGAGGAAAATATATGTGGCTTTTAAAAAGAATGTAATGCATTGAGGGCACTACTGAGATTAATAGCCAAATAAAGAATTTTTTTAAAAGAAAAGTTCTCTCGTATGTGTGCGCATGTGAGCAGGTGCCCGTGAGCACGTCACTCAGGGGGAGATGGGAGATGTCATTCCTAAGCTGCCTAATTACAAAATGCATTAATGTTTTATTATACCCTTATCAGTAATTAATCACCCACTTTGATGTAAAGTTCAGCCTCAGAAAAAGTATCATGAAAGTGTCCTTCATGTTTGAGTGAGGTTTTTTAGGGGTGAACAAAGGCCATGACAAAGATGGGAGTTTATTCCCCTTGGAACCAGAAAAGGGCTTAGGCTTATATGTGTCTTACACTGTGTGTGTTACCCGCAGGGCGCTTATGAGGCCAGAACCAAAGGCGGAGAGAGAGAGAAAGACAGGGAGAAAAACAGAGAAAGAAGAGAGAGAGATAAAACAGAGACAGAGGGAGATGAGAGAGAGAGAGGATATTTCCCATGGGGGCCAGCTTCCCTCAGGAGCGTTCTTCAGGTGCAGAGTTTGAATAAAAATGCAAAACAGGATGTTCCCATTCAGTAAATATTATCATTTTTATTCACTCATTAATTAAGTTGCTTAATTGCTGCTGTCAAAAGACTCTTGAGTTTGTGACTGGGGCTTCTGTACTGTTTTGATAGCAGCTGGGGAGAGAAAGGCAGTCCTCACGCACTTCCTGTAGGAAAGGGTCTGGGAGAGGGCGATGGGGGGGGAGGGGGCTGCCCGGGTGCCAGGGGCACAGGGGCTTCTGGGGGACATGGCCAGTGGCATGAGTCCTGAAGGATGGTATTTCATTCGTGTGACAGATGACCAAACCTGGCATCTTGTCATTTCCATCATTACTCCGTGAAAATCAGTTTTATGCAAAACCTTTCCACGTTTTTAATCTAAGAGGGGCAGGACTGGAAATGGACTCCAGCCTTGTCCGTCAACGCCATTGCACACTCTTACTGCTGCACACCCCTTTGCATCTGCTGCATAGAACAACTTTGGGCTATTGAAGAGCTTACCACTGTCTTCCATCCATATGTTCCCAGTGCTTCTAGGGCCTCCTGGACAGAATTCTCTTCGTGTTTCCTCATGCGGGGGCAATCACATATCCCATGAGCCTAAGCCAGACTGCTGTTCAGCAAACACATACCAGAAATAGCCTACAAAGTATCCTGGTGCTGACATTTGATTAATATTCCCTGGCCTTTCCATGCTCAAATATGCTCTATTTGAAATATTTGAATAACCTTTGAGCACACCCTTCCTAATTTGTCACCCTGTGCACACCCAAAGATAATAGACAGGCTGGGGTGGCAGCCACAACACCCTCTTTCCAGGGAAGAGCTGGCTGCCATCACTCCCAAGAGAGAGCCTCCACCCCATCCACTGAAGTACAGAGAATCAGGCAAGAACAACAATAGAGGCACAGTGGCATCACTCTCTGTGGGAAAAGTGATGGTGGGTCTGCGAGGTAAATGTGGGTATGTGTCAGACCTTCGCCAGGTTTCTGGGCAGAGGCCCCTGCTTTAGCTGCTTCTCCATCTGAGTAGTACCAAATGCTTTGCTTTGGCCTTTCACAGTGTAAGCTGATCCCCGTCCAGGGGAGGAGGATGCCTGTGCCGTGCTCGTGTAGGCTGTTTGCACACTGTATACTGTGTGCATGTGTGTCTTGTGTGCTGTATATGTGTGTGTGCACTGCTGCATATGTGTGCCTGTGAACTTATGTGAGTGCTGCTTGTATGTGCATGTGTGTTTACATACTGTGCATTGTGTGCATGTGTGCACTGCTGCATAATGTCCATGTGTGCATTTTTCATGTGTATTCAAATGTGTGCTGCTTGCATGTGTATGTGTGTTTACATACTGTGCATTGTGTGCATGTGTACACTGCTGCATAATGTCCATATGTGCATTTTTCATGTGCATTGAAATGTGTGCTGCTTTCATGTGTATGTGTGTATTCACGGACTGTGCATGGTGGGCATGTGTACATTGTATATGTGCATTCATGTGTGTTTGCAGAAGTGAGTGCACATGTCCATTCTTCCCATATTTTCTCAATGACCTTAACTCCATGCATGTTGGGTGCCAGGCTGACAGCGTATCTGAGATGAGCTGCCATGCAGAGAATCTTCCATGCAGGCTGGACAGCTGGGCCCTATGGTGGATATGGTGACAGGTAGAAGGACAAGCCAATCAGTTGATGAGTTACTTGAATCTTTACTTCCCCATTAAAATACAGGTAGATATTTGGGAATGCTGATGCCAAATCTTTATGAATCTTATGATGAAATAAAAATCTTCATTTCCAGAAAGTTGGGCTGCCATGGGTTTTGCCTGTAAACCCAGGCATATACTCACTCCTCTTTGCCACAAGGAGTATCTCAGCTAAGAGGGAGGGAGGAAGGAGGGAAGGAAGGAAGGAAGGAAAGAAGGGTAGGTAAGGGATTGGAAGGGAAGAGAAGGGAGAAAGGATAGTGAAGGTAAAGAGAAAAAAGAAATGAAGAGAGGGAAAGAGAGAAAGGAAAGAGAGAGAAAGAAAAGAAAGAAAAAGAAAAGAAAAGGTAGGAAAGAAGGAATAGCTACAGGGAGAGAAGAAAGGAAGAAAGGTCTGTTAGTTGGTTAGGAATCATCTTAGTTCACAGTAACATTCTAATCCCCTTCAATTTTCTGAGAAATTCATTTGCATTCAGGACAGGGTGACTTTTTCTGTTTTCTGCTGCCTTCATGACAGCAGGCAGGAATAGTTGTTACAGTTTTCCAACACTTACCTTAAAAATCTAATTTTATTTGACTGTCAGATCCAAATCTGTGAAATATGTTTAAATGATTTGATGACTTGCATCTGGGGGTGCTGATTGGGTAGGATCCTAACCATGGGACAACAGAATCCCTACAAAGTGACAGCCAGGGTCTGAATGTGTCCTCCAAAGCTCACATCCTAGAATCCTAACACTCAGAGTGATGGCATTAGCAAGTGGTGCCTTTGAGAAGTGATCAAGTCATGAAAGTGGAGCCTTCAAGTTGGGATCAGTGTCCTTGGAGGAAGTATCCAGAGCTCCTTTGCCTCTTCCACCATGTGAGGACACTGTGAGAAGGTGCCTTCTATGAACCAGAAAGCCAGCCCTCACCAGACACGGTAATTGCAGGTGTCTTGATCTTGGACTTCCCAGCCTCCAGAACTGTCAGCAATAACTTTCATTAGCTTAAAAGCCACCTATCCTGTTTTATTTTGTTACAGTTGCCCAAATACACTAAGACAATGACCATTATGAAACATGAGTCCTGCAATTGGTAGACAGGAATACCAAGGTTCACATAGACCAGAAAATCCAGGAGCTCAAATAATAAAGAACTTGGAGTAGAGACAGGGAAGGACAGGGAAAGGTGGACCAGACCACAGAAGCAAATGTTTTAATGTGGTAATAATGCAGCAAACATGGTGAATTAGAAGTAGCTGACACCATGCATCACTACTCATCCAATCATGTTAAAGAATTTAAAGAATCCCAAGTTACTGAAATAGTGCATGAACACAAATGTTGATCTAAAATAGGAATATTGAGGGGCAGAGGCAAGATGGCTGACTGGAGCCAGCTTTTCAGAGAGGCTCCCATCCAGAAGGAGAGTTAAAGGACAGAAGTTTAGCAAGTAAGCCCATGGTTTGGAGCTGAGCCAAGAAAGAAGGTTGAAGAATGCACATCAACCCCACTGAGGCAGGCTACAACCCCAAGGAAACAAACAGTAGGTACAAAATCCATTGCCAAGCAGACATGAGTCCCCTACCCCATGAGAATGGCTCGCAGTATACCCTATACAAACAAGCAAGCAGAGTTCAGATCCCCTCCTATTTTTATCCTATGGGAGAGGCTCTCTCCTCTAAAAACTGGAACCCCTTCCCTAGAGAGGACTTATGAATGTGCCATAGCACTCTCCCACCAGGCATAAAACTGTATAAAACTGTACATATTCTCTACCTGCATTTCTGAACTCACAGCACTCCCCTCCACTCTCACTCCAAGGTCAGGAGGCCTGTCCCCCATGGAGTCCAGATTGTTGGGCATTTTCTCAAGAGGTGTGTATAGGGCATGGGCTGGTGCTGGTCTGTGTTGATTCTTCAGCACAGGAATAAAGAGAAGATGGTGAATTGAGAGAATCATACTGGAAATGGAAAGGCGGTGCCCTGTGGCACAGACCAGCAGTGGTGGCAGGAACAATAGGGGTCACACCCCTGGGGATATTTTGGAAAGACACTCCCTGCCTCTCAGGGCAACCAGAGGAAGCTGGGCATCTTCCCTGGTGGCAACTGCTAGCAGAACAGATCTGGGATGGAAATGCAGGCCCCATGAGTAAAGGGTATGCCTGAGGTGTTCCCTGCCTGGGTGGGGCATGGCCAGGATGCACTCAGAGACAGCATACTCCCAGGGTAGGACTCAGCCAGAAGGACTGCTTTAGTGAGCCTAAGAAGCACCCTGCCCTCGGGGGATCATAGCTGAGACAAAGGCAGGCAGGCAGAGGCTATAACTAAAAGCTGAACATGAGCTCTAACCATGCCAGCCTCAACACAGACTGCAGCTAAAACAGCCCCCCGCCAGCTCCCGGCAAGAGCACAGACCAGGACTGAGTCTCAGTTTCTGTGAACCCAAACAGCCTCTGATCTGCAAGGGAATATAGCCAGGACAGAAACAAATTCTGCAAAGTTGTCCTGTTCTCTCTGCAGCATCAATCAGGGGCAGGGCTAGAACTGAGTAAATCACCCCAGCCTCCATTAAGCTCCCGAGGTTGGCAGGCCTCAGCTCCCCTTGCCAGGTAGTGGTAGAGTGCAGAGGCCTGGCTGAGGAGACATAGATCTCACTATGACTCAGGCCGGCAAAAACCCCTGGAGCATCTGCTCATTGGAGGGAACTGGGTCAAAGCCCTGTGGGGTTACCAGTGCCTGGATATGACAGAGATACAAAGTGGGGAAGGAGGCATCAACCTTCCCAGACTAATTTATTTGGTGGGTGGGTCCTTCTGACCTCACAGAGCACTGGAGCGAGTCATACTTGAGCTGCCAGCAGAACCCTGCTATCTAGTTGCTGAAGACCTTTTGAACTCTCCCGCCTAAGACTGGTGCTGACTGGGACAATTGATTTGGACCTCTTGAAGTGGGCCAATAACCCGAGGACTATTCAAAGTGGTACCCTGGGTGTGTGGTTGTGGGAAGGTTTGATTTTCCTGTTCCAGTTGTTGCCCATGAAGGGTGGGGTGACTTAATTGCTGGTATTTCTCCATAGCTGAGACTTCAACCCAGAGTAACTGATTCATGAGGGTAAGACAGAGACCAGCTGAAAACAAGACAGAGACACTTAGCCCCACCACACCAAGGAAGTCCCCAGTTTATCAGGCCATAGCACTGTACAGGTCCTTTGCAAAGCTCTAGGGGAAAAGGTCCAGACAACAGTCCCAGCTCTTGGGGAAAGGGCTAGTTAATCACTACTCCAGGAGCCCCCAACCCGACTTCACCTTATCTGCTCATCTAGCCAAACAGTATAAAATAATCAAGGGGCAGAATCACAGAAAAACTATGGTAACATGAATAACCAGAGTAGATCAACTCCCCAAAGGAACGATATGGCAGACACAACTGAAGATCCCATTCAAACACAGATGCCTGAGATGTCAGAAATTGAATTCAGAATCTAGATTGCAAATAAGATTAATAGAATGGAGGTAAAGTTGGAATTAGAAATTCAAGGAGCATTTCAAAAGTTGTCTGAAGAATTCAATGAATTCAAAGACAAAATCACCAAAGATTTTGACACATTGACACAAAAATTTGCAGCCCTCAAGGATCTGAGAAATACAGAAGAATCCCTCAGGCAGAAGAAAGGATTTCTAACATTGAAGAAAAAGCTTTTGAATGCTTCCAAACACTCAAAGAGAAAGACAAGTAGAGAGTATAAATGGATCATTCTCTCAGAGAGCTCTGGGATAATTTGAAGAAAACTAATATTCACCTTATAGGAATTCCTGAAGGTGACGAGGTGGCTTCAAAAGGCATAGAGTTCTTCTTCATGAGATGATGAAGGAGAACTTTCTAGACATGCCAAGAGATTCTGAAATTCAGATAGCATTTTCAGAACCCAAGCACAACTCAACCCAAACAAAACATCTCCTAGGCACATTATAATTAACTTTGCCAAAGTTAAAATGAAGGAGAAAATTCTGCAAGCAGCCAGATGTAAGAAAACCATAACCTACAAGGGAAAGAATATTAGAATGACTACAGAACTCTCCGCTGAAACCTTTCAGGCTAGAAGAGGGTGGGCATCAACTTTTAATTTCCTAAAATATAATAACTTTCAACCCAGGATCCTGTATCCAATGAAACTGAGTTTCATTTATGATGGAGAAATTAAATATTTTAATGACATTAACATGTTGCAGAAATTTGCCACAACTAAACCAGCTCTCCAGGATATCCATAGACCTATCCTCCATAATGACCAGCACAATCCTCCACCATAAAAGTAAATTCACTCAGACACTTCTAATCAAATTCCAACTTCCACAGTGGCAAAAGGATTAAAAATGTCCACTGGACATTTGAAAAACTTGATACCCAAAATTATACCTGGATTATCAATATTTACAATTAATGTGAATGGATTAAATTGCTCTCTAAAGAGGCAGAGGTTGGCTGCCTGGATACAAAAACTCAAGCCAGATATCTTCTGCATTCAAGAGTCTCATCTTACCTTAAAAGATAAATATAGTCTCAGGGTGAAGGGATGATCATCTATATTTCAGGCAAATGGAATTCAGAAAATAGCAGGTGTTGCAATTTTATTTGCAGATACATAGGCTTTAAACCAACAAAAGATAAAGACGGTCACTTCATATTTGTTAAGAGTAACACTCAGCCGGGCGCGGTGGCTCACGCCTGTAATCCCAGCACTTTGGGAGGCTGAGGAGGGAGGATTGCTTGAGCTCAGGAGTTCGAGGCTTGTCTGAGCGAGAGTGAGACCCCAACTCATGGAAAAAAATGGAAAAACCCAGCCGGGCGCCGCGGCGAGCGCCTGTAAT
>NW_003852422.1:3661843-3686601 GCF_000181295.1 Otolemur garnettii
AAGCCAGAGTCTGAGGTTGCAGTGAGCTACGATGCCACTGCACTCTGCTCAGGGCAAAGGGTAGAACTCTGTCTCGACAAAAAAAAACAAGGAAAAAAAAAAAAAGAGTAACACTCAACATGATGGGATTTCAATTATTAACATTTATGCACCCAACCAGAATTCACCTCAATTTATAAGAGACACTCTAACAAGCATGAAAAATTTGATTTCCTCCAGCACCATAATAGTCAGAGATTTTAACACTCCTTTGGCAGTGTTGGATAGATCCTCCAAAAAGAAGCTAAGCAAAGAAATTTTAGACTTAAACTTAACTACCCAACAATTACATTTAACAAACATCTACAAAACGTTTCATCCTAACAAAACTGAATACACATTCTGCTCATCAGCCCACAGAACATATTCCAAAATTGATCACATCTTAGGTCACAAGTCTAAACTCAGCAAATTTAAAAGAATAGAAATTATTCCTTGCATCTTCTTGGACCATCATGGAATAAAAGTTGAACTCAGTAGCAACAGGAATCTGCAGACTTATACAAAAACATGGGAACTAAATAACCTTATGCTGAATGATGGGTGGGTCAGAGATGAGATCAAGAAGGAAATAAGCACATTTTTGGAACAAAACCATAATGAAGACATGAATTATCAGAACTTCTGGGATACTGCAAAGCTAGTCCTAAGAGGGAAATTTATAGCACTGCAAGCCTTCCTCAAGAGAATGGAAAGAGAGGAAGTTAACAAATTAATGGGACATCTCAAGAAACCGGAAAAGGAAGAACATTTCAATCCCAAACCCCACAGAAGAAAAGAAATAATGAAAATTAGAGCAGAATTCAATGAAATTGAAAACAAAAGGATTACACAACAGATCAGTAAATCAAAAAGTTGTTTTTTTTAAAGGCCAATAAAATAGGTAAATCTTCGGCTAACCTAACCAGGAAAAAAAGAGTAAAATCTCTAATTTCATCAATCAGAAATGGTAAAGGTGAAATAACAACAGACTCCTCAGAAATTCAAAAAATTCTTAATGATATTACAAGAAACTCTATTCTCAGAAATACAAAAATCTGAAGGAAATAGACCATACATAGAGGCATGCCACCTTCCTAGATTCAGCCAGAATGAAGTAGAAATATTAAACAGGCCTATATCAAGTTCTGAAATAGCATCAACTATACAAAATCTCCCTAAAAAGAGAAGTCTGGGCTTTTCTTCAGATGGCTTCACATCAGAATTCTACCAAACCTTTGAAGAGAAACTAGTACCTATATTACTCAACTTTTTCCAAAATATAGAAAAAGAAGGACTATTACCAAACACATTCCATGAAACAAACATCACCTTGATCCCCAAACCAGGAAAAGACCCAACAAGAAAAGTAAATTATAGACCAATATCACTAATGAATATTGATGCAAAAATATTCAACAAGAGCCTAGAAAACAGAATCCATCAACACATCAAACAAATTATACACCATGACCAAGTGGGTTTTACCCCAGGGTCTCAAAGCTGGTTCAGTATATGTAAATCTATAAATATAATTCATCACATAAGCAAATTAAAAAACAAAGACCATATGATTCTTTCAATTGATCCAGAAAAAAACTTTTGATAATATCCAGCATCCTTTCATGATCAGAACACTTAAGAAAATGGGCATATAAGGGACATTTCCTAAACGGATAGAGGCCATCTACAGCAAACCCACAGCCAATATTGTATTGAATGAAGTTAAATTGAAATCATTTCCACTCAGATCAGGAACCAGGCAAGGTTGCCCATTGTCTCCACTACTTTTTAACATTGTAATGGAAGTTTTAGCCATTGCAATTAGGCAAAAAAAGGCAATTAAGGGTATCCACATAGGGTCAGAGGAGATCAAACTTTCATTCTTTGGAGATGATATGAGTGTATATCTTGAAAACATCAGGGATTCTACTAAAAAATTCTTAGAAGTGATGGAGGCATATAACAGTGTATCAGGTTACAAAATCAACACTCATAAATCTGTAGCCTATACCAACAATAGTTGTGCTGAAAAAACAGTCAAGAACTCTATTCCATTCACAGTAGTGCCAAAGATGAAATATTTGGGAGTTTACCTAACAAAGGACATGAAATATCTCTATAAAGAGAGCTATGAAACGCTAAGAAAAGGAATAGCTGAAGATGTTAACAAATGGAAAAAGAATCAACCTTGTTAAAATGTCTATGCTACCTAAAGCAATATACAATTTTAATGCAATCCCTATTAAAGCTCCACTGTCATACTTTAAAGATCTCAAAAAAAATAATACTTTGTTTTGTATGGAATCAGAAAAAGCCTCTAATAGCCAAGACATTACTCAGAAATAAAAACAAAGCATGAGGAACCACGCTATCCGACCTTAGATTATACTATAAATTGATATGATGAAAACAGCATGTTACTAGCACAAAAACAGAGAGGTAGATATATGGAACAGAATAGAGAACCAAGAGATAAACCCAGCTACTTACCGTTATTTGATATTTGACAAGCCAATTAAAAACATTCAGTTTTTAAAATGGTGCTGGGTGAACTGGCTGGTGACCTATAGAAGACTGAAACTGGACTCACACATTTCACCATTAACTAAGATAGACTCAATGAATTAAAGATTTAAATGTACAACATATAACTATAAAAATACTAGAAGAAAGTACAGGGAAAACACTTGAAGAAATCAGTCTGGGTGAACAAGCAATTGAAGCAACACCAAAAATACATTACTAGGACCTGATCAAACTAAAAATCTTCTGCAAAGCTAGGAACACAGTAAGTAAAGCAAGAAGACAGCCCTCAGAATGGGAGAAGATATTTGTAGGTTATATCTCTGATAAAGGTTTAATAACCAGAATCCACAGCAAACTCAAACATATTAGCAAGAAAAGAACAAGTGATCCCATCTCAGGGTGGGCAAGGGACTTGAAGAGAAATTTCTCTGAAGAAGACAGGTACATGGCCTACAGACCTATGAAAAATGTTCATCATCCTTAATCATCAGAGAAATGCAAATCAAAACTACTGTGAGATATCAACTAACTCCAGTAAGATTAGCTCACGTCACAAAATCCCAAAACCAGAGATGTTGGCATGGATGTGGAGAAAAGGGAACACTTCTACACAGCTGGTGGGAATGCAAACTATACGTTCCTTTTGGAAAGATGTTTGGAGGACACTTAGAGATCTAAAAATAGACCTGCCATTCAATCCCACAATTCCTCTACCTGGTATATATCCAGAAGACCAAAAATCGCATTATAACAAAGATATTTGTACCAGAATGTTTATTGCAGCCCAATTCATAATTGCTAAATCACAGAAGAAGCCCAAGTGCCCATTGACTCATGAATGGATTAAAATTGTGGTATATGAATCTTTCTAAATGTAGAATATAAATGTCTTAACACAATAACTAAGAAAATGACATGAAGGCTATGTTAACCAGTTTGAGGAAAATATTGCAAATTGTATATAAAAACAGCACACTGTACCCCTTGATTGTATTAATGTACACAGCTATGATTTAATAAAAATAAATAAATAAATAAAATTGTGGTATATGTACGCCATGAAATATTATGCAGCCTTAAAAAATATGGATACTTTACCTCTTTCATGTTTACGTGGATGGATCTGGAGCATATTCTTCTTAGCAAAGTATCTCAAGAATGGAAGAAAAATTATCCAACGTACTGAGCCCTACTATGAAACCAATTTATAGCTTTCAAAGCTATAACCCAATTATAGCCCAAGAATATGGGGAAAGGGGAGAGGGAAGGGAGGGAATGGGGGAGGATGGGTGGTGGAAAGGTAATCGGCGGGACCACACCTATGGTGCATCTTACATGGGTACATGCGAAATTTACTAAATGTAGAATATAAATGTTAACCAGTTAACAACCAGTTTGATGAAAATTGTATATAAAACCAACACATTGTATCCCATGATTGCATTGATGTACATAGCTATGATTTATTTTAAAAAAATAAAATAAAATAGGAATATTACAAGCACATCACAAGCACACTGCTAATAAATAAAATCTTTTTCAGGAAAAGGAAAAAGAACACCAGGTGAAATATGGTTTGACATTATATTGTTCCCAACATGTTGCAAACACCCATGTAGACAGTCTTTTCTTGAGTATAAAAGATGAGATAAATCCATCCAATGTAGATAATAATCAACTTTCTGAAAAGTGTAAATTTTAAGCTTTTCACATCAGAAGTCAAATTTCCTTAAAAAATCAAGAACTATTTGACTTACTTCTTAGATTATCTTACTATTGGCACTGTAACACATTACCACAAATGTAAAAACCTTGAAACAACACACCTTCTCCCTCTTCCTGAACTGTGGATCAGGGATCCAACGAAGGTCTCACTGGGCCAAGCTCAAGGTGCAGGCCGGCTGCATTCCTTTCTGGGTGCTGGAGAGGAAAATCCATTATTTGCCTTTTCCAGTGTCTAGAGGCCTCACAGTCCTTGGCTTGCAGCCACTTCCTCCAGCTTCAAGTCTGTCTTCTGATTAAGTACCCTCATAATTTCTTTAAACACCCTCTTCTACTTTTTTTTTCTTTCTTGGCATGAAAGGTCTTTATTGGTGAGGGGAGAGAGGCTGCAGAGAGAAAAAGAGAAGAGAAAAGAGGAGAGAAAAAGAGGAGAGCAAAGAGGAGGGTGAGGAGGAGAGAGGGGAGGGTATGAGAGAGACAGAGCACCCTCTTCTACTTTTAAGAGTTCCTGTGATTACACTGGGCCTACCTCCCCATTTTAAAGTCCACTGATTAGAAAGTTTACTTCTTTCTATTCCCCTAATTCTCCTTTGCCGTGTAACATATATATTCACAGGTTCCAGGACTAGGATGAAGGATGTGGACACCTTTGGGGGACTATCATCCCGAATACCATACTGCTTAGGGTATGCAGGAATAAGATGAAGAGTTAAAAGAAAGGCTGGTATTTCCACCTGGGTGGGCCAAACACCCCAAGATATGCCATGGAAAGTGAAGGGGGTCCTATGATCAGCTCAGTCTGGGAAACAAGCAATTGTCTTATCCCCTTCTTAGAGGTTGGTGTGGTTTCCTGTCTGCTGTAACAGAGTTCCACAAACTGGGTGGCTTAAGACAACATGAATTATTTCTCTCACAGTTCTGGAGGCTGGCAGTCTGAGAGCTAGAGGTCAGCAGGGCCACACTCCACGTGAAGCCTTTGGAGGGACCACCCCTCATCTCTTCTAGCTTCTGGTGTTACCCAGCAAGACTTGGCCTTGGTTTGCAGATCTGTCACTCCAGTCTCTGCCTCCACCAGTCACATGGCCGTTCGCTCCCAGGTGTCTCTCTGTCTCTCTTCCTCTTCTTCTAAGGATACCAGTCACATAAGATTAAGGGCCCTCTAAATCCAGCATGACCTCATCTTAACTAATCACATCACCAAAAACCCTATTTCTGAATAAGGTCACATTAACAGGTACCAGGAGTGAGGACATCAACATACTTTTTAAGGGGATAGAATTCAATCCGTCGCAAGGTTCAGATTAAGGAGTAGTGTTTTAAAGGGCTCAAGGAGTCCTAGAGAGGAATCCCATTCAACTTGGTTTGAACTACAGTTTCCCAAACTTATGACCATTGAAATCATTTTGTACAGAATACCTTTTTTGTTTTTGTACAGAACACCTTTTAATATCCCAATAAACACATTTTGGGGAATGTAACTCTAAACAATAATTAATATTGTATTTCTGCTCCTAATAAATTCTTTGATTTTGAGATTCTTACCTTCATCTATCTCCTTGTCTTTAAAAATTGACTCCACTTATTCTATAGCAGTTTTGTGAACTTCCGCGAGAAGTTCAAAATTCCTCCTTGGTTATATCAAGGTTTCTGCATGACTATTTCTTTTTTGTTTGTTTGTTCTTATTTCTTATGAGGAACAGCTCACATATAGTGAAATGCACAAATTTTAAGTTCAATGAGTTTTAACAAATGCATACACCTGTGAAATCCACACTTCTATCAAAATATTCAAGGTACACTTATGATTTGGATTGTTTTAGATTAGCTTTGCTTATTCTATCTGGAACCTCAGATTAAAACATATATGTATATGTTGCATGTGTCTTTTTGTGTCTGGCTTTTTAAAATTCAAGGCAATGTTTTTGAAATCTATCCATCTATATATGTATCAGGAGCTCATTTCTTTTTATTTCTAAGTAGTATTCCATTATATGGATATACAAAATGTGATGGCCTGCCTCCTATTTCTGGATACCCAGTTTGATTCCATTTTTGACAATAATTAATAAAGCTACTGTGGCTGCCCTGAATGTTCTTGTTATGAGTCTTTTTGTGGACATGCATATTATTTATTTCTCTTAGATAGAAACCTACAGGCGGAATTGCTGGATCATAAGGAATGAAGACATAAGTATGGTTAATTCATTAGGAAACTGTGAGCAGTTTTCTGAAGTACCTGTACAGTTTTACACGTCTTGCAGTCACGGATGGGAGTTCCAGTGGCTCCAGATTCCCACCAACATTAGCCATGGTCAGTCCTCTTCACTTTATTCCATATGACTATTTCTTTACCTCTTAGTAAGTTCTTCTATGCCTAAGACAGAACAAGTAAAATCTTAAACTAGGATCTGGTTTGGGTTTTCGTTTTAAAGCACAAATAGTTTTAGTTTATGAAAGAGATCTCAGAAGATTGGAAATTCAATCAATTCTAGAAAAATTGTGTAATTGAAATATATTACACTTAAAAACGTCTTGATAGCTACCAATGACTCAAAACATGATTTTCTTAAACAGCAATAACCCAATTAGTGATGTTTATAATTGTGCTTCCATATATTTGAGCTAGTATACAACACATAAGTAGAAAAATATAAATCCATATTTTATGCCTACAACAAATTATTTAATTACAAGTCCTGAGATGCAAATTCCAGTTATACTATGACTTTTATTCATGCTAAAGACTAATTACATCCCCAAAGTACCTACATTCACAATGGTTATGACAGAGCAAACACAGTATAAGATAACTTAAAATATTATCATAAGGGTATGCCTTGAGGAGACTGAAATACACTCACATTATGGAAACTAAATTAAGAAATGGCTCTAGAACCCACGTGCTGCAGCCTGTCAGTGATTTGTGGGTATCAGTGCACTCATCAATAATTGTGGGTATCAGTGCACGCATCAGTAATGCTCAACAAGTAGTTTTTGCATGAGTGTTACTTCCACCCAGAACTCTCATTTCCCAGAAGCTGTAAGCGACTGGACACAGCCCTCCCAGGGGTGTCCCAGGCCTCTCACCCAGCAGGGTCCCCTGTGTCCCCAGGACATTGAGGGCAGATGGGCTCCGGGCTGGGTGTGCAGCCTTGGTTCACCCAGAGCCCCACAGACACGGGGCGCCAGCACCTCCCCTTAGTCTCCGTGGGGTTTGTAGCCTGAATAACCTTCTCTCCGTCCAAGTGAGGACGAGCTTTACCTACCTACCTTAGTGTTTTAGAGTGGGGGAGAGTGAGACAGGACAATAAGTTTAGGTAGCGCCTTTACCTGGGTTTACAGAACCCCAAACCGGCTCCAGAGAAGCGACACCAGGGAAGGATGAAGTCCTATGTCTAATAATGTCCGTGTGTTGCTTCAACCTTTCACAAGTTGCTGGTTTGAGGTGTGGCACAATCAGCGGCTGGGGAGGAGTGGACGGAGGAGCTGACAGACAGGAGAGGACAGCAGAGGACAAGGCGGGGCGAGGAGAAGGGAGGGCAGGGAAAGACAGGGGAGGGGAGGGGAGGGCACAGCAGGGCTGCTGAGGAGGGGAGGGGAGGGGAGAGCAGGGCAAGGCCTGAGAGGGGAGGGGAATGGAGGGGAGAACAGAGGCTGGGAGGTGAGAGGAGGGGAGGGCAGAGGCCGGCAGAGGGGAGGAGAGAGTTGCGGAGGGGAGAGCAGAGCCTGAGAGTGAGGGGAGTGGAGGAGAGTGGAGGGGAGATGACAGGGCGTGGGGAGGGGGGCAGTCTGCTGCCAGCAAGGCCGAGCTGGCTGCTGCACAGTGGGGGCAGGAGAAAGACAGAGTTCGCTCCAGGAACAAGTTTGAGAGAATCCAGTCGTCCCCTCTGCGCATTCTCATTGGCACCTCGCAGGCACCACCGGGCATCCTCTGGAGACCGGCGGGCTCCTCACTCCCCTGAACCCAGCACGAAGCAGCCCCTGGGCGGCCCCTCGGGGTGCTCTTCACTCTGGAGAAAAGGCGGAAACTGGGACCGTTCTTCCCCCTTCAGACCCCGCGCGAGGCTCAGGCGGCGGGAGTCCTCTGGACCTGTCCTGTCGGCGTCCGGGCGGGGCGCACGGAGGGCTGGGCACCGCGGGCGCCTTGGGGGCAGGACACGTGGCCGGCAGCTGCGGCCTGGCCGGGAGGCAGGTCCACGCTCTCCGGTCCTGGTTGAGCGGGAGGTCAGGGGGTGAAGCGGAGTTCACCAGCGCGACCGCGGGAGGGGCGTCTGGCCCGGCCGGAGTCTCGGCAGGTTCAGCGCCGCGCGTCGGGGCGCAGCGGTGGCCGGGTGATGGATGGCCGCGCGGGCCCTGACTGCCGCCCAGCTGGGCAGCTGCGGCAGATGTGGGCAACGCGGTGCATTCCTCGGGCCCCGCCCCCCCGAGGCCTGGGAACGCTGGGGGCCCCCACTTATTTATTGATTGGAGGGGGCGGGAGGAAACCCACCTCGGTGAGGCATCCCCCGCCTAGGAAAAGCTTGTTTGCTTTTGTGGGAGCGTTGGCGGCAACTTTGTGCCCCCACCGCTGGGGTGTTGCTAAGTGAACTGTAATGACCAAGCTAGAAATGTCACAGGGAGGACTAAGGTCAAGCCGGCTTTAAAAGTCCTTTATGTGCAACTCCTGTCTAAAACTTAGAGCGGGGAAATGAGCGACTGGGGAAGTTCAAGTGGTACCGTGGGGCTGGAGGGCCGGGACCATGTCTGCCCCTTGTAACTTTGAAAAGAAGGGCTTGAAACTTTCCCACGGGCTCTTACACGTGTTTTGGGCTCTTGAATTGAAAGGCGAGTCTGTGGATTTGGCTTCCCGCCCCTCTGCCCACTCCGCAGCCCAGGACCCTGGATCAAAACCACCAGGCAAGTAATTCACAGATAACACAGGCGTGGCATTTTCCTAACTGTGTGTATCAAGTGTGCCTTTTCTGGTTCGGTCCCCAGCCCCCAAGACCTAACAGGTGACTCCAGTAAGGCTACGGAGATGGGTTTGGGTTTACGTAGGGCTTGGTACCTGCGTATTTCCAGGTAAGCCTCCTGGTTTCCAAGGTGCAATGTCTGGAGACACAGCCCCATGGTGCAGTCACCTTCGCAGATGGACATTCAGGGCGTGGAAATGGAGACAAAGCAAAGCGATGGTGTGTGAGAGCCCCGGGCAGGGAGCATTACCACCAGACCCTGCGCAGAGGTGCCAGCCCCCCAACCTGAAGCCAGCACGAAGAGCGGCCAGGGCGGACCGCACCTTGTTCCCAGCAGGCCAGCAGTTTGGGTCACTCTTCCACCAGGGGTGGCTGCAAATGCCCTTTCATCCAGAGGAGTCCTGAAGTGTGCAAGAGGGCACTGACAAGGGGAGCCATGAAAGAATAACCAAAGTTTTCACTTGACGAAGACACAGGCTTTGCACGGCTCCTATGATGTGCCTTGCAGAGGACAGAATCTTCAGTGTATTTTTAAATTCCAAATTTCTTGCGAGTTTCTCCAAATGTTGGCACGCTCTTCAAGTAACCCTATTTCTAAATGATGATTTGACTGGTATTTTTCAAAACAAGGCAATTTAAACATCTAAATATTAAAGTTGCAAAATTTGATTTTTAAATGGTAAAAATATACTCTACTCTGCAAAAGGAAAAGAGTTTAATGTCTATGGGAAGTTTAAATATTAAAGTAATTTAGGGGTTGGTGTCTGAGAATCACAGGATGCTCACGCAAAGAAATCGTGTTTGGATTCATTTATTCATTCCACAAACTTCTTTTAAGCAAGTGTTATGTGCTAAAATGTCGGGATATAGTTTAGTACGTATGTGAAATTACTGGAAAGCAAAACAAAAGTTCTTTAGAAGGACTAATAAAATATTCAATAAACTAAACAGAGAGAAAAGATTTAAATATAATTGTCAACAACATAAATGGAAAAAGAGGAGAATAAACTGATATACATGAACATTTTATAATCATAATAAAATATATGGATAACATCGTGCCAATCATTTGAACATACACAGCCAATGAAATAGATCATTTTCTGGAACACATTCCTAAAATTATCTTCCAAAGGTGGGGAGGGTAAAAAAATTATACCAATAATTTTAAAAAACGTCTTCAATTTTTGTCAAATGTCTATAACAAAAGGTTTCTATACCAGGTTATTTATCAACTTTGAAGGAACACAGACTTCCTTCTGTCATTTAAACCATCTTGTAGCATAGAGAATAGGGAGAGCGTTCCAGATAAATGTGTGAGGCTAACACACAAGAAAGGAAAACCAAAAGGTATAGTTTCACCTCATGAATATAAGTTAACTTTAACATATGGAATCTGATAAAGTAAGAAAGGATAACGCCATGGGGGGTTTATTGTACACTGTGGTTTAAATCTAGGAAATCTGCTAATGTGATTTATTATATCAATTGTTAAAAGGAGAAATTTCTCATAAGCATTTCCTCAGATGCAAAAAAAAAGAGCACTAAGTAGAATTTAACAGATATTCTTGTTTTTAATAATATATAACGAATTAGAAGAGTAAGAAATTTTCTACACAGTCTGGGGACTATCTTCTAAAACCCATAGCAAATCTTTTATGTTAAATAATGAAACACTAGAGGTATTCTAGTGAGGCCAAAAGTAAGATAAGAATAAATAAATTCATCTGGTTTTTTTTTCCAGTATCACTTTGGAATTCCAAATCAATGAAATAAGATAAATATGCAGAAAATAATTCTTGTAAAGGAATATGTAAAATAGTCATTAATTGAAATCATTTTTACTATATTCTTATATGAAAAAATTGAATTTTTTCTGAATTCACATGACTTGAATGAAGATGGTTCAGTAAAGTGATTGAATCCAAGTTAAAATAGTATATTCATAAATGTCCTTTTCATGCCAGGACAACAAATTATAAAATGAAATAACAGTGAAAATCCCTCCTACAAAAGTCAATAGGGAAAATCCTATTGAGAAAGGACAGACTTTTTAGCAAGTGATCCTGGGACAACTGGGTGTTCACAAGGAAAATGACTGGTTTAGACAGACCCTTGCCTCACACCAAACACAAAAATCAGTTCAAAATGGATCCTTAGCCCAAATATGAGAGACAAAGCTATAAAACTTTTTGAAGAAAAACAAAAATAAATGTGACTTTAGATGAGGCAAAGAATTCTTAGAAAAATAACAAAGGTACCAATGATAAAAAATAAAAAAGGTAGATACATTCATCTTAATCCAAATGAAAACTTTATCACTTCCAAATATACCATTAGTATTATAAAAAAGCAAGCCACAGATTGGGGGGAAATATTTGCAAATCGTAATCTCCTAAGAAGATTTTTATCCAGCACAGATAAGAAACTTTCATAACTTAATACTAAGATAAATACCCCCAATTAACAAAAGGTAAAAGATTCAAATAGAAACTCTCCAAAGAAGATATACAAAATCGCCAATAAACACATGAAGAATGCCCGACATTATTAATCATTATGTAAGTATAAATTAAAATTGCAGGGAGGCACCACGCCAGGCCCAGAGGACCGCTGTAATGAAAAAGCAGGCAATAGCAAGTCTTGATGAGGATGTGGAGAAAGTCATACTTTTAAACATTGCTGGTGGGAATCCAAAATGGTTCAGCCAGTTTGAAAAACAGTTTAACATTTTCTGGAAAAGTTAAACATAAATTTACCTTATAACCCAGCAATTCTACTCCTAAGTATCTAATCAGGGAAAATAAAAACATATGTTTACACAAATACTTGGACACTAATGTTCATAGCGGCATCATTCATTCCAGAACGTGGAAGTGATCCAAATGTCTATCTCCTGATGAATGCATACACAAAATATTGTACGTGCATTCAACAAGCACCATTTGTTAACAAAAAAATAAGCAAAGTACTGTTACATACCACAAATTGGATGGACCTCAAAAACATTATGTTAAAGAACCCAGTCACAAAAGATCACATATTGTATGATTTCATTTACACAAAAAGTCTAGAAAGAGTGAATCTATGAAGATTCCAATTAGTGGTTGTCTGAGTCTGGGGTAGAGTGAAGACTAATTATAAAAGGGCGCAAAAAATGCACTTGGGTGAAGAAAATGTTCTAAAGCTGAATCATAGTGATGGCTGCACAATTAGGTATATGTACTAAGAATTATTGAATTGTATGCTTAAAACCAGTGAATTTTATATGGTGTAAGTTATACCTCGATAAAACTGTTAAATAAAATGGCAATGAAACTCTAACAGAAATTGAGTATGAGTATCTGGTGAAAGACCAATATGAGGGAACAGGAAATCTGGATTAATTGTTTAATGCTTGTAGTACTTGCCAATGCTACTAGGACCTGAAGGCCCAAACCCCCGAGCTAAAGAGGAACTCAGAGAAAGAAGTGGATACTTTATATGCATTAGTCAATTCTTGATGCCAGACAAGAGGCTGAGAAACCAAGCAGAAGGCTACAGCTAAGAGTTGGAGAATTCACCAGAGCATTTGGTCTTCTCACAATGCTGAAGAGAGAAACATTAGACTTTGGAACCTCTAAGACAAGTGGAACTTAAGAATTCAAGATATTGAGAGGATAAAGGCACACAGAAAACTACCTAACAGAGGGAGGATTCCTTCTCAAAGTATTTGCTGAACTCTTTTTTATATATACTAACTTCTAATCTTAAAATAATTTAGACTCACAAAAAAATTGCAAAACTAGTGAGATGGTTCATGTATACCATTCATTCAGCTTTTCCTAGCAGTACCTCTGGCTTCTATCCACTAGATGTTAGTTAAACCCTCCCCAAGGCATGAAAGTCAGAATTTCTGCAGTCATTTTCAAATGTCACTAGAAGTTGGAAACCTAGTTGAAAACCACTGTTTCACCCTAGTTGAAAACCACTGCTCTAGCATTAACAATTATACAAGAACAGACCAATTATTGAAACCAGAAAACTAACACTGGTTGTAACAGGTTTAGCTAAAATGCTGACCTTATAAAAATTCTCCCAAATGTCTATTTTCTGCTCAAGGATCCAGTCCAGGAAGCTCCCTGCATAGCTCTGTCTTCATGGTTCCTTGGTCTCTCCTGGTCTTCACGACCTGCGTTTATTTGATGAGACCTGGTTAGTTAATCTGTGGCATGTCCCTTGCTTCAGAGTGTCTGACGCCTGCTCCCGACTGCACTGAGGCTATGCGTTCCGGGCAGGAATAGGGCAGCAGTGGTGTGTTCCTTCCTGCGCTTGATATCCTGGGATACGCAGAGTCATATCTCATTAATTTGATCACCTGATTGAAGTGTTGTCGACCATATTTCTTTAATAAAATCATGATTTTTCTCTGTGTAGTTGATAAATATCTTGGGAAAGAGCCTCCGAGTATATACAAATATTCTGTCTCTCTTCCAATTTTTCCCCCAAGCGTTCAGCATCAGTGAATCGTCCCTGTATTTCCCTCATTTCTTCCACATTTATTAATTTTAATTCTTCTTTTATATCAGGATAGACTCATTAATATTTATTTTATTAATGGCTTACAATCTAACACATTGTTTTATTTTTATTTTGTTGCTCAAATTATTCCAGTGTTAGTCATTGAGAGCCTTTGGGGATAGTCCTGTGGCCTTTTGATGTGTTTTCACCATTTTTCAAGTTCTGTGGCCTTTTGATGTGTTCTCACCATTTTTTAAGTTCTTCCTTATTTTCTAGGTTAAAAGATATTCCAAGTTCACATGATATTTGTTCTTGTTTCACCTCTGGTATCAACCACTTTTCCAAGGCATGGTACTTTTTTATTGGAGATGGTATTTAGAAATAAAGATCTGGGCTGTCTGTTCTCAATGCTGCCGAATCATAATTTCTCATAGGCTCTTTCAGGACACAGAGATAGGAAGCGCATGTACACAAACTAACACTGTGTACATATGTATCCACATTTACTTTTACTTACTGTCTACCTGTATAAATATTTAAAACCATAAGTTCATATTGACTCCTCCGATTCAAAAACTATAGTCTCATTTTAGTCTTCCCCATTTTCTCATCTGTAACTAGAAAGCGGATTCTCATCATCTGCGACAGCTTCACCTAGTTGTTCAAACCTAATGTGCATGTGGAGTAACCACAGAATTTCAAACTCTTTCTTCTGTGAAAAACAGATTTACTAACTATGAGAGTTTTGCAAAGTTCCTTTTACCTTAGCCTTACATTGTAAAGTAAAAATACCATTTTTTTCCGAAGTTATTCATGTTAGTTCTTCTCTCACCCGTCACTTTCAGTGTGGTTTACTTACACATTTATAATATAGTCGGGCTCATTTCTTACTACTTGTGTTCCATTTGGGGTTTCCCCAATAAACTGATCGATCTTGTCTCCTTGTCTGGTTACTTACTGGCACAGTGGGTAAAACATTACCACGAAGCTAAGAGTCAAAACTACGCATAAGGGTGTATCAAGAGAGAAGCCACGTCCTCCTCATCCCTGTCCATTTGCTGAACTCTTAAGCTTCATAAGGCGAAGCCCTCGGAAGCCAGGCAGGGAGCTGCAGCAGAGCAGAGGAGGACACGGGGCAGCTCACAGTTTTAACCCTGAGCCACTTATTGAACACAGCCATTATGTAAAATACATTATTTGCACTTACAATTAAATAAGTTATATTTAAAACAGCACCAAAAAAGAAAAAAGAAGAAAAGAAGTGCCTGCTTAGGAGGAAGGCCCCTCGTGAAAACCTCAAGCTTTCCATTGCTACTCCTGGAGGAATTCAGCCTCCCGTTCGTTCATTTCCTAACTGGATTCAGGTAAACTTCCTCAGCTGTCTACCTACCAGAAGGTACAGTGAGCTCTGTAGGAAGATGACATTTCACGGCTTCAACAATTTTTATATCCAATGTTTCGCATTCAATCAAAATTAAGTAATCAAACTAAGCGACTAAGGACCAAGAGAAAAAACGATAAATCCATTACAAAAATGTGTAAGTTTAGCATTATTTTCCCAATAGAAGCAGATTTATTGTTATACTAATGACACAAGTTTCACTGTGTACAGAATTTCACAAGGCTCTGGGAGGAGACCTAAACGTGTGTTCATAGGGTCACACTTGCAAAGTTTACAGCCACCTCCAGAACAAGGTGTAAGCACACCCAGCTAAGACTTTTTTCTTTCCATTACTACTTTCTCTCTGACTTGTCCATTCAGGCCACTGTAACAAAATACCATAGACCAGGTGGCTTCCAAACAGTAGATATTTATTTCTTACAGTTCTGGAGACTGGGAACTTCAAGATCAAAGCTCCAGCTGATTTGGGGGCTGGTGAGGGCCTGTCTCTTCCTAGACAGCGATCTCCTTACTGTGACCTCCCCCAGTGGGGCAGGGATGAAGGCTCCCTCTGGGATCTCTTTCACAAGGCACTGCAATGGTTAGTTTACTGGATTAAGTGATTCCCACATAGCTGGTAAAGCATTACTTCTGAGTATATCTGGGAAGGCAAATTCTCTTTCTCTCTTCTAGAGCCTGGATACCCTTCTTTTCCTTGCACATCAGAACTCCAGGTCCTCCAGCCTCTGGACTCTGGGAGCTGCACCAGCATCCCCACCCCTGCAGGTTCTCAGGCCTGGGACTTCGGACTGAGCCACACCATAGGTTTCCTTGGTTCTCCAGCTTGCAGACAGCCTACTGTGGGACTTCTCAGCCTTCGTAAATGCCTGAGCCACTTTCCCTGATAGATCCCCTTGCATGGATCTATACAGACATGCATCTTGTTGGGGTTTTCTGAAGAACTCCAATACAAGCACTAACCCCACTCATGAGGCCTCCACCTCTGATCTGATCACCTTCCCAAAGCTCCACCTCCTCAGATGTCACCTTGGGTGTTAGGATTCCCATATAGGATTTGCAGTTGGGGGCGGCAATGTTAAGTCTGACGTATCCTTCTCATATCAGATGGCGAGCTTGTCAGGTGATGGAGTGATATCAGGTGTTTTAGGCAGCTGACCAAAGGGAATTTGAATTGGGGATATGTTGAGTTTGAGGTTAATGTGACACATGTATGTAATCCACAGCCACTTCCAAGTGTGGTTAAGTTATTGCTAATCTGCTCACTATCCCAGCGTCAAAACAGCCTCTAACGTTGCTCACCACTGAGTATGGGTCTAGCAGCCAAAACTATGACATGTGGCCAGTAAAGAAAGGTACATTTACTATGAAATTAATGAATCTTAAGTTCGAAGACCTCATTTTCAGAAGACCCTTTTTAGTTTCCTTATCTAATTTCCTAAACATATGACTGTGTTTTTTGGTCTTAAAAATGAGACTCAAAATTATGTAGTCTTTAAGGCCCACACATTTCATAAATGTCTAGTTTTATGATTGCTATTCTTATTCTAAATAAAAATCCTCTTTGGTGCTTAATTAAGTTTTCATAATTTTATATTATTTTTCTTAAAGTTGGCCTTAAAGGAAACACAAGGTTGAAGAATTTTTAGTGATATCTTATTATATATACTTTCCAGAAAATATTTCCTTTAGGAAACATCTGAATGTGTGATTTTAAAGTTTTTGTTCTTTTGTGAGCAATTTTATTCTCTTTTCTGCTGTATTCAGTCCTTGGAATGATGATTTAGAAAAAGCTGGAAATAACTTTCATAATGTAAGCGCAATTTCTTTTGAGGCCATAAGTCACCATACAACTTTAAAATCTGACTGCATTTTAAATCCTTTTTATCCTATTAAATTTCATTATGGAAATATTGCATAGGCGTGGCAGTTGTACCAGATAATACAAACGAGTATAAAATGCTGATCTGTCCATTTTAGAGATTACCAAATTACTCTATAAGGAAAGATGAAGGAGTTAAACGTATACACCTTCCTCCCAGCTCTCCTCTCTCCCCTCCAACTCAGATTCCTGGAATAATTTTTCTGAACAAAGTGGGAAGTGTTTTTTACTTGCATACTAAGTAATCACTTTTCCTTCTATGGATTGTTCAAGTTTAAAATTTCTTCACTAAGAATTTAGAAGATACGTCATCACCTGTCAGTATCCAGTTATGCTAATTAAGTTACCCTAAGTCTCACGCATTGTGAGTTTTTAAAGAAACTTACTCCAATTCATTATTTTTATTCTTTGCCTTAGAGGATTTTTAAAAGTAAAATATCTAAAACAAATGATTAGCCTCAGTAACTAAATGACATAAAACACAAATGATCTGGAATTTTTTTTTGCAGCTTTTGGACAGGGCCAGGTTTGAACCCACCACCTCTGGGGCCAGTGCCCTACTCCTTTGAGCCACAGGTGCTGCCCTGGCAATTTTTTTTTTTTATGTTCTAGTTCCCCAAAACACTTACTCAAAAGACATGCTTAAAAACATTTTATCAAGTTTGCCACTCCATCAAAGTACAGTAGAAATCCTGTTATCTGATACAGTCAGGTTAAGAGAGAATGCTGGGTAAACAGGAAAATCATCATGTAACTGACACTTCTCAAAAATATAACCAAAACTTATAAATATGCATTGTTTCACCAATGAGGGCCAAAGCTTTTTTCTTTTTTTTTTTCTTTTTTTTTTTTGAGGCTAGATCCATCAATTACACATACACGCACACATATATATGTGTGGCATGAACCACACACCTAGTTCATCCTCTCTGTTTTCTTCCACACCTGTCTTTAAGGTGGAAAGAGAATGAAAGAACTTATGAAGCAATTTAAGTGCAGAATCCTGGACTTTTAAGGCTCCCCCACCAAACACTGATGTATTTGTTGGCCACGTTCAGTCATTAGTAATTTATCAACTTGACTCTATGAATATTTTCAAAGAATTCATCTTCTTTTTCATAAAAACAATAACTTCATCTGATTCACACACTATTTTATTAAATAAATGAATACAACAACAAGAAAAATGGCATAAACTGATTCATGGCCTCTTCTCTACAAACTTCACCAACCTGTTTTGTTTTGGTTTTTTTTGAGATGGATTTTTGAAATTTTTAAAAATCATTTCTCAGGCTTTGTATAACACACTCAAATCTTTAAGTATACTAGGGCACAAATGGTTAGCAATGGATAGATTTCATACCGCTTCCACTGGTCCCACGCAGATATTACACTACTGATAAACATGTCAAGCTCTGTATAATGCGGCAATGCTTAAACTGCTACACTTGAACACTGCCCATAAACGTATTTCATACCTAGTTGTGATCACTCTTCACAAATTCAAGCTTTCTGAAGGTTTTACATATGGTGATAGGAGCATTAAAGTTACAATGATATCAATTATAAAATTGTTCATTATTCTCTACTCTCTGCACATTCTAGTTGGGTATTGGTGATTGATTTTTATTAAACTTATTATTATTATCAGAATAGCCTTCTACGGACTTCTCCTAATGCAGACCTGCATTCCATATCAGCAGAACATGTTTATTCATTTATTCTACAACTTCGCTCCATCATCCACTCATAATCCAAGCATGTGCCCTGTGCTTTCCATGTGTCCAGCAATGCTCTCCGGGTTACTGTTAAAATGATTCAAACACTACACAACTCCTCCACTCAGTCTTTGTCCCTCCTCCTGTCCTTGACCACCTCAGCATCTTTTTGGGAGGAAACTTATTTGGAAAAGGCAACTGAGGTTATACTGCGGTCACGTAGAAGAAGGTACATGTCAGTCGCCTCTTAATGAGAAGAAAGTTTAGAAGCCATAAAGGAAAGGCTGGAGCACTACAAGAGGGCAGGGAGGCTGCTTGGGAAAGAAGGGGAGAAAGATATGTGGAAATCTGAGGCCAGAATATTTCAGAGACAGGAAGCAGGAAGGTCCCGGTAGGAAGTGGCTTGGCAAGCTTTGGAAAGGGGACAATGGTCTGCGTGGCAGAGGGGCAGCAGAAGTGTGTGAGGGACAGTGAAGGGGCAGGTGCCAGAGGTGAGGGGAGTGGGGTTCACAGACCAAGATCCCACCCAGCAAAGCCGAGAGCAAAAACTCGGCACAAACACATACTTTCCCATCTTTATTGCCACTAAAATTGTAGATGACATTTATAAAGGAAAAGAAACCAAGAAATCTTCCTGTCATAATAGATAGACTGTGTATAAGATTATGAGACGTTTTTACCGGATGAAATTCTCATCAATAGAGAACACTCGTAGATGTTTCTAGTCCTTTGTCTCTTCTTCCACCTCTTTTTTTTTTTCCCCTATGGCATTTGGGAAGATTTGTTATTTTTCATAATATACAGTTAGGTTTGAAATATTTTTGTTTAATTTCCATATTACAAAAATTCACAATACTATTTATGTGATCACATCACCACGAATATGACTCCGTGTCACATAAATAGTCCTGTAACTTTTTATGCTGTCTCCTGCTCATGTAGGGGAGTTTACAGAAACCCTATATTATGGTCTTGTTCCAGGCTTGCCCCTTTTCTGGGGACGCTCCTGTAATATATGGATTGAAGCCTGCTACTTTGATGCTCTTGTCAGCCTGAAACTTGCTTTCTAGTTTGTATCAAACCATGGTACACAATAAATCAGCACATGTGTCTGCCCAGCTATATATTCTTTCTGTGGCTTTAAATATTTTTATAATCACGGGTACAATATAGGACTCAGGGGACTCTTTAAAGCCAGCATTTTGAAACAGCTGAATAGAGATTCAAAAAACCTGTATGCTATTGGGCTAAATTGCAGGAAAACTTCCCTGAACCTTGATGTGCATAAGGGTTTGGTCTTTCTGGGAAGCACATTTAATTTTACGATAACTAATTTCTATAGTAACAGCTACTCCCATGACCTAGTGGACTGTAGGTAGAAGCTGAAGGATGACCCTCCAGCTCCCGGATCTTGGAAGGCAGAAGCAGACACAAACCAGCTCTGGACCTCAGACAGACGATCTTACCCTGTGGTCAGCCCAAGCAGGCATAAGACACTTCCCCTTAGTAAACCAAGCAAACTCCTTCAGGCTGGACATAACTTTCCTGAAATTGGATATTGAGAAAGAACGTCTGCCCTAAAACCGGCCCCCTTGCATGAAAGGGCTAGCTTGTGGTTGACATCTAACCAACGTAAATTCACTTTGGGAAGGTAGGAACCAATTAGAAACAGACTCCACAGGTGGTATGGTCATCTCTGGGTCCTGAAGTGGCCAAATGATGAATAAAGGCTAGTTCTCAGGGGACCAGTCAACGGAGCAAGCTGGTAGAAGGATCTTGGTGGTTGACTATTCCAAAATCACACGTGAGATCTTTAATAAGTTGTTTGTTATTGATCAATATTGAATTAGGACCCCTGAGACATTTTAAATGTGTTCCTCAGAAACTCGTCCTCACCAGCCTCCTGTCCCTGTCACCATGCCCTTAGACAGGGGCCACCGCTCTGCCTGGCTTGCTGTGGAGACCAGCACAAAGCTGCCCCAACAGTTCTGGGGGAATGTCTCTAAAAACAGGTACTTTTGTGATATTTGGCACCCTGGAGGAACATGACAGGGGAACATGACAATGACTCAGTCTCCCCTGTGGGAAATTGCTCTGTGGAAATGCATAAAATGATGCGTGAGTAGCAAAGCTTTGTACAACAAATGTAATTGCAGTGTTATTTAGATCCGGGACGTGCGTCGGAAGACCTTTATGATTTATGAAGAACTTCCTCTGTGGTTTTCAAGGAAGATCATTTTTCCATTTGGGGTATAATATGGCTCTACTTCCAGCAACTCCCCTGGGTTTGTCCTTGATCATCGTTTCATAAGGAGAGGCTCATTTGTTCAGGGGCCACCACTGCAGCAGAGAGTTTACCAAATTGCAAAAGCAGATAACTCACTGCAAGAAATTGCAGAGACACTCCATATAAATGTGGTTTTATGGGACTGATCCTTAGTTCTGGGGGCCTCTGCAACTTCTCAGAGCCTTTCAACAACATGTGAGTCACCTGCCATGTCCCTTGTTTTCAGAATGCTGTTTCCAAAGGTTCCAAAGGCTGTGTTGTCACATGTCTCATAGTGGCTTTGCCAGATGTGCTGTGCACTGGGGCAGTTTCGGCCGAGCCTGAGGGATGCAAACCCCTCCGCTCCCAGGGAAGGAGAGAAAACTTCCCCTTTTCAATTCTATCAGTGCAGCCGATGCAATCTCCCTCCCCACTAGCCTTTTAATGCTTTTTCCAGGAAGCCAGATAAATGCGTAACTCTAACTAGCTTTAACTGCCTCTCCCCTCATGATGGTGTTTTCAATTGTTGCTGACTTTTTGTCTGTAGCTTCGGTGTCTCCACCTGCCTCCCCCCACCCCCTATACCACCACTCACAGGTGAAGGTCTCCAGGGACTGATGGGCTGGCTGGGTGTTTCGTAGCTCTGGGAATGTATGTTTTGCTTTGTTTTTTTCTATGGGTGATTTAAACTACAAATTTAGTTAACATACAGAATGAACTCTGTGGATAGATACACACACACACCCCGCATAATTGCTTGTAAATGCTGAACCATTCTCAGACGCTGTCACTACTCCTCAGACACTAAAACTCCCCGTCCTCCACCTCTCCCTTGCCACTGCCCCCACCCTGTCCCACACCAACCCTTTGTTCTGATGGTAGATCAAACATCCTAGAGCTTTTGCCACCCAGACCTGATATAAAGTAGACCAATTTTCTGTGTGGCCAGCCTCTTTAGTTGAATTTTTGGCAGATTAAAAACAAAAGATATGACCAATAATACTCATAAAATACTGTGCGTGTTCGATGTTCTCCCTGCGTTCACAGCAGAGATGCAACTGCCCAGCCATATATCACTCAGAAATGTTTTACTGATCTTCTGGAAATATGTCATCATTTAGGAGTATTATATATCTTTCTAAAATCACTCAAGATTTATGGTGGTGACTTGAATTTCTTTAGAGCTATCTGCTTCCCACTTCTGAACACCAAAGGAAGAGAAAAGATTGTATTTTAAGAAATTTGGAGCAATGGTTATGAAGAACCCAGTGGCCAGAACGTGTCCTGAGATTAGATATGAAACAAATGAAAACAAAGGGTCAGTGGAACTGATGAGAACCCTCCCAGATCCTGGGGGGCCCCACCTCCAGTCTCCTGCCCAGGATCAAATTCTTACCCTTGTGTAATAAGCTGTGGATTTTCAGTTTTTACGTAATCATCTCTGTCACTCATTGATCATCCTACCTTGAGATTCCCTGAGGCTTTGAGGGAATGGTGATTTCAAAGTAAATCTTTTACCAAGGTCTTTTTTTTTTTTTAATTACTAAAAAGGCACAGAACTGTGGAGGGACTTGCCTTTCTGGATGGATAAATCTTTAGGATAAATGGAAGGAATGAGCAGAAAGTTTTAGCTAACAGACAAGTCTGCAATCACCTGTCTGAAAGAGTGAACAGGTTCTTTAAGAAGGACTGTGGCGGAAGACCTGCATCAGTGTCAGCAGAGCCGCTCTCCCTGTTAGTTCTCCAGCAGACTGGGTTCCAAGACGTTCCATAAAGTGTTCATCGAAGTAAATGTGCTTCCTCCACGGAGGTGCTACTGCTCGCCCTTGGAGACCAAGACATGTGCCATTCTCCTCCATGATGTGGAGGAGAATAAAGGACTCCTGTCACCATCTATGGCCAGTGACCCATAAGATTCACAATGTTTGCACAGGGTAAGGACATTGTCAGCACCCTCAGAACAGATCCATGCTAACTGGCCTTGGAATGGAAAGACTGAGCTTCCCCAGGGAGAACCGAGGAAGCTGACCTGCCACTGAACTGATCAAGGTCGTCATTCAAGGAGAGATTTCCTTAAGAAAGAGAAAAGCCCACATCGTCCTGGGAGAACAGGACTGACAAAAGGAATTTTTCCCAGGTTGGAGGGCTGGTTCTCATCAGAACCCAGTCTTCCAGTGGAGGAGAATTACTAATGCTCCCTCCCTCTTGAGAGCCATCGTAAGATACTCATCTAAGATAATTTTCTTCTGGAGAAAGGACCAGGGGACTGTAAATTACCCATAAGGACAAGCACTTCAGTTTAGTTGGTAAACAAGGCTGCTCAAGGGATGATGGAACATATAGGGACAAAGGTCACCCACGAGCCACAACGCTCAACCCTGAACTTCATTCCCCTTCCTTGCCCAGGTACCGGCTATGCCCATTCCCTGGGGAGATAAATGCCAGCCTCGTTCCACGGGGGCAGAACCAAGGTGACAGTGAAGGTGAAGTTAAGCGTTCGCTGCTTTGTTCCTGATAACTCAGCACCTTTCACTTAATCTGCTCCATATTTCTGATTGCGTCTTGTGTCTACATATGTTTGCTTCACTGTGAAGGGTGCGAGGGAAGGGTGAGCGTCTACAGACAGACTCGCCAACACTGCGAGTCAACGTCCAGCCTCCCACAAAAGGAACACGGCGACACCAGCAAACTCCAGAGTTGTTGTCACTCAGGGAGTCCTTGGGGTGCTGCACCCCCAGGGAGGCCCTGTTTGGGGACTGTAGACAAGGAGAGCATTTCTCTGTTGACAACTCAAATGCCCCCCCAGCTCTCACTAATGCTCTCACTTGCCCAAGAAGCAGCTCTGTTTAGAAATCAAAGTGTGGGTGTTTGTGGATTAGCTGATCATTTTTGGCTGCAACATTTTTAGAGGAGCTCTTTGGGATAGGAGAGGCCTTGCAAAGTGCTCTCCGGGTGCTTACAATTAAGATGGGGTTAGTCTTAGCTAAAGGCAGTGGTCCCAGTCTGGCCCCTCTTGCCTGTAGCTCTTCCCTGCCCCAGCCGTCACCATGACTGTGGCTGAGGAGTGGGCATCACCGAGACCCAGCTATGCCCAGGACCCAGACTCTGTCTCTTCCCCCTCTCCAGCTTGTGTGGCTCTTGGCCGTCTCCCGTGCCCGTGTCTTTAGCATTTATGTGTATGCCGATGACTCCCAAATTCACACCATCAGCCTGCACCCCTGCAGGCTTAACAGCCCAGCTGTGGCCTTGACATCCCCATGTGGCTATTTAGCAGGCATCTCGAACTCACATTCCCCCCAACCATCCCTTGCAGCCTTCCCCATCTCTAGGAATGGCAGCCCCATCCTCCAGCCAGGGGCCATGCTCCATGTCATTTCTTGTCCTGGGCTCCTCTCACTCTCTCTCTCCCCACTCCCTCTCCCCCACCTCTCTCTCTCCCCACTGCAGTTACACCTTTTAGGACCCCCTGCATAAAGGATAAATTTTGAAAAAGCAAGCACGGGGGGTAGTGCCTCCCTCCCCTCTCTCTCCTCTCTCCCTCCTCTCCCTCTCTATAGGATGAACCATAGGTGTGATCCCACCAATCACCCTCCCTCTCCCCGCCCCCCCCTCCTCTTCCCATATTCCTGGGCTAAAATTGGGCTATAGCTTTCCTATGAAAGCTATAAATTAGTTTCATAGTTGGGCTGAATACGTTGAATACTTTTTCTTCCATTCTTGGGATACTTTCTAAGAAGAATATTTTCTAACTCCATCCACGTAAACATGAAGG
>NW_003852422.1:3686621-3705195 GCF_000181295.1 Otolemur garnettii
AAAGATTCACTTGTACCCTTGCAAGATGAACCACAGAAGTGAACCCTCGAATCCCTCTCCCCCTCTCCCTCTCCCCCCTCCCCCCCCCCCCCCCCCCCCCGCCTGTACTGACTCCCTCACAGCATTTGTCTGCCCTTTCTTCCAAGACATCCAGAGCCCAACCACTTCTCATGGCTCCTGTTGTTCCTACCCTGGTCCAAGCTGCCAGCACGGTGGCCCAGACCCCCATGGTGGCCTCCTGGTGCCCTCCCTGTACCCCCTGCACCTGCAGACCTCTTCTTTTACTACCCTGTCAGATCATGCTGTTTCTCTGCTCAGAAGCCTCCAATATTCTCCCACCTTCTGCAGAGGAAAAGCCCAGTGCCTTCTGTGGCCTCAAGTGCCTGCAAGCTCACCTCTCTGCTCACTCCAGCCTGACCTCCCCTCCTCCCAGTTTCTGCTCCTGGCTCTTTGGAAGCCACATGGGGCAGCTTTGGTTTGGGGACCTTTGCTCTGGCTCCTGTATCTTGGGCGTTCCAGAAGGCACATGGCCCCTTTCTCTTTGGCTTCAAGTTTTACTTGGATGTTGCATCTCTGATCACCCTAAAATCCACCTACCTTCTTGCCAACATTTCCCATACCCCTACCTTCTTTTTTTTTTGGCCTTGCTTGTTCCTTTGAGTTCCTATCACTATCTATCATGTTCCTTATTTGACTTTTTAGTTTACTGTTTGTCTGTTTTATTAAATATAAGTTCTGTGAAGGCACAGAGATTTTTCTGTTTTGTTCTCTGATGAGCCCTGGTGCCCAGATAGAGGCACAACACAGATGTTTGTTAGGTGAACACATCCCATCTCGTGCGTTGATGGCCTGACCAAGAGCGGATGAGAGTCTCACAAAGGATGAAGAGTGTATGCACCAGTGTCATGTTGAAGGCCGAGGGACTCTCTGCCATCCACTTTCTGTGCTTTTTGTGGCAATTACCAGAGGTCCTTGTTGCTTAGTGGCAGAGTGACCTTATATACTTCAAATAAATGGACGCACCTTAGCCTGAGGCAGGTGGCAGAGCGAGGCAGTCACCTGCCAAGGTAGTGAAAAAGAAGAAAGATGAAGACCAGGGGAAAGGCAGAGATAAAGACCTCGGCACTCACCACAAGGCAGTCTGTATCTCATGGTTTTATCTGCAGCATTGGGCATGTTTTTATTCTGGATAGTTGAGAGCAAGTAGTGCTTTTTTTTTTTTTTTTGAGGGCCTTCAAATTCATTACTTTAATAATTTTTTAGAAAATTCTAGTTAATAGGATGGAAGACTAAGAGAGGATTCAGAAGACAAAAACATTTTTTGGGGGGGGGAGCTGGGGCTAGGTTTGAACCTGCCACCTCTGGCACATGGAGCCAGTGCCCTACTCCTTTGAGCCACAGGCGCTGCCCTAAAAACATTTTTTAAAAAAATATGAGAAGCATAAAATGTAAGCCTTGAACTAAAGTGAGATATTGTCAAGAAAGAAAGGGGCAGCTGGGCTCAGTGGTGTCTGCCTGTAGTTCCAGCTCCTGGTGAGGCCAGGAGTTGCAGACTGGCCTAGGGAACATAGGGATTTCCTTTCAGGAAGGAAAGAAGGAAGGAAGGAAGGAAGGAAGGAAGGAAGGAAGGAAGGAAGGAAGGAAGGAAGGAAGGGAGGAAGGGAGTGAGGGAGGGAGGGAAAGCTGAGGCTATATCATGTCAAAATAGCAGGTCAGATAGCAAGTCAGAATAGTAAATACTTAAAAGTTACCAGTTAGGCAATAAAGGAGCTCAAAGAAAATCAGTTCTTTCTTTCTGTTGATAACATTTTATTTTGATATGTATTCAAATTTACAGATAATTTGCAAGGATAACAAAAGAAGCATCCGTATGTTATTTATCCAGATTTACCAGTTAACATTTTGCTATATTTTCTTGGTCATGAGAGAAAGAGAGGGAGACAGAGAGAGAGAAAAGCATATATTTTGAGAACCACTTGAAAGTAATTTGGCAACACTGAGTCCCTTTACATCTAAATACCTGAGTGTGCATTCACAAAGAACAAACGTTCTCTTATGTGAATATAGTGCAATTATCAAAATCAGAACATTTAACATTGAAACAACACAATTGTCTAATCCATAGTCTACATTCAAATCCTATCAAGTGTCCTGATAGTGGCCTTTAAAGTCCCCACCCCAGCCCAGGAACCAGTCCAGGGTCCTGTGAGCATTTATGCCCAGGTTGTCACATCCGCCTGGTCCCCTGGCACTGATTTTTTAACCTTTGTTTTTCTTTTTCTTAACATTTTCAGAATAAAAGCCATTTGCTTTGTGGACACCCCTATACTGATGGTTGTTGGGGTTTCTTGTGATTAGATTCAGTCATGCACTTTTGGCAGGAACATCACACAATGTCACTGTCCCAATCTGAACAATGATAGCTTTGACAACTTTTTTAAAAAAGAAATCCACCAGGTTTCTGAATTGTAAAGTTTTACTTTTCTATTTGTGACTGATGAGTAACCTCTGGGGAGATATTTCGAGACTGTATAAACACTTGTCCTCATCTAACTTTCACCCCTGGTTTTAGCATCTATTCTTGATTTTCCAATTCTATCACTACTTTTATCCATCCAGCAAATATTTTTCTTTCATCATGGCACTTTTCCATTCTAGAATTTCCATTTTCTTATAGCTTCTATTTCTTTGCTGAGATTCCTGGTTTGTTCACTTATTATAATCATATTATCATTTAAGTCTTTGAACATAGTACCAAAAATTATTTTAAAGTCCTTAAATCCAACATCTGAATCATCTCAGTATCAGTTTCTTTTAACTTTGGGTCTAATTTTCTGGTTTCTATGCACGACCAGTAATTTTTTTAATTAAACTGCACATGGTCATTGGTCACCCTGGAAACCCTGGATTCTGCTATGTTCCTCTAAATGATGTTGATTTTTGCGCTAACAATCAGTTAACTTGACTGAGCTTAAACTCTAGACTGTCTTCCCAGGAGTAAGCAGAAGTGGATGCTACTGAGTCTTCGGTCTTGCAGTTGTTCCTTTTGGGGGGAAGGGGGACATAGTATCTCCCCCAAGCATGTGCAGTTCAGTGGTTCACCAAAATTGGGGAAATTTAATCCACAGATTTTAGGGTCCCCCTTATGTGCCCTTGATTCTGGTATTCCCCCTCACTTTCCAGCTACTGTTAATCCCAAACTACGCCTGCTGACTTTCAGGCTAGCCAGAGTACAGTTTTCCTTGGGTTATACTCATGCTGCATGAGAATGATCTTTATAAAGATGAAGATTCCCTCATTCAAGGGCTGCCTCTCCTCTGGTTTCTGCCTGCCTTTCATCATTCTTCAGTTCTGCCTTCAAAGAACTGGTTTTTATGTTTTGCCCAGACTTTATAACTTATCTGTGGGAGGGTTATTCTGGCACAAGTTTCCACTCTCCTTATTCTCCACCATTCTTGAGAGCAGAGCTTCCCTAATCACCTTTTTAAATCTAGACATTCTCGTGGTTTCTTAGAGCTTTAGGCTTCCTGTCAGTTCTCTACATGACACCATAAATTTTCCATCCATTTCATTATTTTTTCTATGATATAGAATTTAGCCTTTACTCTTCCACTTATTCTTACCACTTCCCTGACTGGAGCATTTCACACACATTCTAAAAGGATATTTCTGGTGGTTCACATTGAAGTCACCTTCTGTAGCACATGGGACATCTAACAAGTATTGCAAATCACATAATTGGAGCTATGCAAACTTGGGTGCTAGAGAAAATGGACATCTCAGAAGGAAATCTCTCTCATCATGTAACAGCGTGTATTCATATATGTATAGACAATTTAGGAAACCAGAGTTTATACAGGTATAACTACAAGTTTGAATGCCTAAGGATACTGTTCCTTGAACTCTGTGCCAATAATTTGAATATCCAAGATACTCTTCTCTGTAAAAGCCACAGAGATTTCTAAATAACAGCCCAAATATTCACTGCCCTTTTTTCACACTCCCCTCAAAGTGCCTCTCACCTGACCCTTCCCGGAGACTAAGGAGCACGTATGTGTATGTGTGCCCTACCTCCTTAGCATGGCCTTCATTCATCCTAAGGAACACCCTCCCACTCCTCTCCCCTCCCAAAGCAGGCAGACCTAGTCACCCAGAGAAACCAAAACCCCTTGCAACAAAGCCAGCAATTGTTGAATGAGCAATTCTCCAAATGTTAGCAGCAAAGGATTTGACCACTAAGGACAGAAATCTCATGTACCTTCCAAATCTGAAAAGAAGGCATAGGAAAAGTCTCAGATCAAACACAGAGCGGATAAAACTGTAAAGCATTTTGCTACAAAGAAACTGGAACTGCTCCTACAAAGAGACCGAAGTTCCTGAACACTCTGTTGCCACCCTGCAATTTACTGTCATATTGTACTTATAACTCTAACCTAACAATGTGTCATCTTTACTTTTCATGTTATTTATTTAGAAGTGCTTTCTCAGTATCAACCCCTTCATTCATTAATCCTAATGTGGCCTTTTCCAATGTCTACTTACCATTTTAAATACTTACTATAATTTACAGGGCTTTCTTGAACACATCCAAGGTATATTATATGGGGCTGGCTTAATGGAAAGTCTTGTATACCAAAGCAGGAAAAAAATTTTAATTTATGATGGCTTTGAATTTTGATCATAATTTACTCATGGAGACCTATTCATACAAAGCAATACCAATACCATTTTTCAGAAGCAATCAAAATATAAACAATAAATGCTTATCTTATTAGTCTTTTCTGAAAGCTCAAACACATTCCATTCTGGGATTATGCAAATTGTACTTAACTGTAGAATACGAAGGTTGTTATAATTGCTCTTGAGCTAATTCTATTAGCTTACATTTTGGAAGCATTTTAGCTACCAGAAACTCTCAAATTTTTATGTTTCTCTTCTCTCCTTAAAGAAACTGTCAAAAGCTTATCCCAGTCCAAGATTTGAAAACACAAAAAGGGATTTAAGTGGAATTAAGAAAAAATATCACACAAAAATTATACCCAAAGAAGAAACATTTGCAGACCTTTCACGTGACCTCCTACTTCTAATCCGCAGATGGGAGTCTGATCTAAGTTAGGGGAGAACTCTCAAGAATTTGCACAACCATCTCCTGGAAGCCAGGATGCTGTTTCTTCCAACAGGATGAAATAAATAATTTCTTAGGATTCACCAGAGCAGAAGAGGTTTGTATAGTTAAGAAGAAGATGATGTCCTCGACTCAGGGACTAGAGTTGAAAAGACAAGCAGGCATCTCACTCCAGGGCAGGTGAGACTGTGGCAGGTGCCTCCAGGGGGCAGGACTCACCATGCCTCTGGAAGCCCAGAGGACACAGTCTCTGGGGACCAGGAAAGTCTTGCAGGTGATTGTGTCTGAGCTTAGATTCAGACAGAAGCGTTAGGTTCCCTTTAGAGAGACTCATGTAAGCCAAGAACAGGAAGGGGAAAGATTCAAGGACCAGCCCAGGGACCAGAGGAGGCCATGTGAAGGAGAGTGGGTTTCGACCTGGTTACAAGCAGATTTGGGCCAGGTCTATGGGGGCATGGCCAGTACTGTGAAATGTTTAGATGCTTTGGTAACCAGGGAGCATCCAGAGGGTCTGCAGTTGTCTGGGATTGAGTGACATGATTTAGAAACGGGCATTAGATGATGCTGGGGAAATGCCCAGTGGCGCCTATGGCTGTGAGGGTCTGAGTTAGACCCAAACATGGGGGTTTTCAGGTAGGGCTTAGAAGGGGAGGTGCAGAGAGCAGGGTGACGCCCGGACTAACAGGGCGAAGGTGAAGGACACAGGTGAGTTAAGGTTGACAGTGGCACCATCCCCAGAAACAGGGAGGCTGTGCAAAGGTGGACGAGCCCGGCCCCACACAGCGTGCAGCAGCGCGGCGCTCTGCCCCCCTGGGAAGGGCAACGGGCCTCAGGGAGAAGGTCCTGTATTTGAAGGGAGGGAAGGGAAGAAAACACCAAAGGCAAGTGGCAGAGACGGTCTGGGAGCCGAGGACAGCTCTGCGGACCACCAGGTCATGGTGTCCAGGAGGGAGAGGAGACGAGGCGAGACCAAGCTGTCACAGCGGGGCCCCAAACGCAGTCACGGGGCTGGGTGAAGCCGCAGGTGACTGAATTTGGTGGGCAGAACGCTGAGCCGCACGGAACCCCCCCGCCCCGGGAACCGCTGGGTGTGTCTGCGAGGGCGGGAGGGTCCTGGGGGGCTCCGCGCCCAGAGCAGACAGTTAAACTCGGGAAACAAGAGTCTGGCGGAAGATTACAGCAAGGACCCAACAACCAAAGGCAGAGTGGGCGAGAGTCCAGAGAGACCAAGCGCAGGGACGTGCGGCCCAGCCAGCCAGCTGCAGAGGGCCTGGAAACAGAAGGGGTGGCAGACTGGGCCCAGCAATGGCGTTGGCGCAGCTGTGCACCTGCGGTCCCGCCTCCCGGTGGCAGGTCTTGAAGGGAGAGCATAGCAGTGAGGTCTACCCAGCCACTGACTCCCTTTCGAGGTCCCACCCACTGTCCCCACCGAAGCCTCAAACCAGCGACCCTCAGAAGGCAGGGTTGCCACCGAGCACTCTTGTGTGCCACGGGGTCTTCCCAGCTGCAGAGTTGATAAAACTTCTATGTGACGGAAGAGTCTCCTTTTCTATGACACATTAAAGAAAAGCTTTTCTTTCATAGCAAAAAGATGGGGTTTACTCTCCATTTCTAAGGGGTGAGACTGTGATGAGAAAGGGGAATACAAATCCTCTGGGCTGCCCTGCCCCGTAAATCCAGCGGTGAGAGTCTGCAATGCTGCGCGTGAACAGAAAACCTGGACTTGCTTCAGGAGGGCGGACTCTGTACATAGAGACCTACACCGAAAGCGGGGGTTCACTCGACTAAGGCTCTAACCAGGGGCCACCTTCTCATTAGTCATCAGCTGTTGCTCGGCCCATAAATTGTGGGGTCTCCCATCCTCAGGCCTCATAATAGGCATGGGAGGAACTCAGCTGACAGAGAAGACGGTGAAATGACCATAAAAATCTCCACAAGGCATCTTTAAGCACCTGCGTATGGTTACGGTGCTCCGCTGAGCTCACCACGGTGCTGAGGAGTGATCTTTCCAATGCTCCTCTCCCTGTGGGTCTGACAGTGCTTCTCTCAGGAGCCAGGGAATGTGCAAATTTAAGGGAACCTGAACGTCTAAACCTGGATTGAAGGAAGTGGGGACAGAAAGGAGGAAAGCAGGTAGGAGGGAGAAAGAAGGGCACTCAGAGAGGTGAACACACTGCAGAAGTCCTGGGACTCCATTAGTTTCCTGTCCCCTGATTGTCTTCCAGCCTTACTTAGCATTCCAGCAGTTGCACTGGCACCTGCTTCTGTCTGGAGGATAAGGCTGGCGTAACACTCTATAAGGCAGCAGTTCTCAACTTGTGGGTCATGACCCACAGGAACTGTATGAAAGGGCCACAGCATTAGGGAGGTTGAGAACCACTGCTGTAAGGTAAGTTCTCAAAAAGAATTTTACCAGATGCACCAAATATGGTCAGGCAAGTATTTCAGGAGTGTCCCTAATTACGGGCAATTATATATCTAAAGTCCACTGAACGGTAGGTCTTCAGCTCCAGTTAAGTCATGAAGCTGTTTGGGATTAAAACCCGATTTTCCACCCTTCATCTGTGGAGAACTGTGCTCTCAGAATGGCTAAGAAACAGCAATCTCTTCCCAGGGAATGGTGCATATTATCTGACACTGTAAGTTCACTTCTCACTTGCTTTGGCCTCTGGGGCACCTGCCCTCCTTGTAGGAAAGGAAACTGAGGCATGCAGAGGTCAGGTCAATCACCCAAGATCATGAGGCAGCCAGCTCCTGAGCCACAATCACTCTGGCTCTGGTCCTTGCCCACTGTCTGCCTGAACCACAGAAGGGCAGAAGGAAGTAGAAGAACCCCCTGAGGCTCAGCTAAGGCTTGAGCAATGTGACACATTGAGCATCTGGGCTGAAGCTTTAAAGATGGGTTTGGCTCCTTCTGCTGCACTTCTCCCGTGCGGTGAGGAAGGCCCATACCCAGATACCCTTGCTCCTCAGTCTGGGTCCTGGACTGAGAAGACACAGCACCACAGTAGTGAGATAGTTAACACAAGAAATGTTTCTCGTTATAAACCACTGGACTTGGGGGCTGCTTGTTACTGCAGCACACCTGACAAATACATTGTGCTTGGGTGCTGCAGGAACTGGCTCATACAGCCTATAGAGTCAGTCCCCCCAAAGTAAGTGATCAGACATCGGAGCTTAACTCCAGCCCTGAACCAGAGTGGCAGCATCAACACAAGTGGTCAGGTTTCTGTTCAGTAACTGTACTTCTGACAGGGCAGAGAGGGGACAGCAAGAACCCAGAGATGAAAGGACCTACGTAGTTAAAATCCACATTTGCACACAGTCAGAAATTGTGGGTCTTGTTCTTTTCAGCAAGAACAAAGCCAAGGCTGATCACAATACTCTCCACCTTGGATGTTCCGAGTACACTATGCAGCAATTTGGCAGACTGAGGCATTAGAGGTGCACCAGGAATCACTGCACAGTGAGAGGCACTGTGGATAATGCCCCCAATATGCATGTGGGGCTCTCTTTTTATACATCACCTCCCTTCATCTTCATTTCCAAGAATTCTCATTCATAGTCTTCAGGAACCTGAGACTCAGATTAAGTGACTTGACCAAAAAGATGTCACTACCCAGTGGTCAGCCTGTGATGGGATCCTGGTTTCTGGATTCTCAAGAAGTATATTACAGCCAGGCACAATGGCTCATGCCTATAATCCTAGAACTCTGGGAGGCTGACGCCAGTGGATTGCTTGAGCTCAGGATTCTGAGACCAGCCTGGGTAAGAATGAGACCCAGTGCCTAGTAAAACAGAAAAATTAGCCAAGTGCCATGGTGCACACCTGTAGTCCCAGCTACTCGGGAGTCTGAGGGAGGAGGATCATATAAGCCAAGGAGTTTGAAGTTGCAGTGACCTACTATGATAACACTGTACTCTACCTACTGACACAGAGAAATACTCTCTCAAAAAATCATATATTTTTCATTTAATTTAGGGAATACAAAGAAAGTGTTAACGTCCACTTATTTTTCATGGTGACTCATCTTCTAAGATAAGTCTGGAATATAATCTAAGTCATTTCTCAAACCATATTTAATCTAACTTTAGTCCCATGACCTTCCTGTGGAAGATGGGGGTTGGGGGAAAAAAACACACAGGAGTTAGAAATTTATGAGGAAAGATAAGAGAAATGAAACTTCCAGAGTCAAGTGAGTTTGGGAAACATCAGGTGCCGCATGTTTCTCTTGGAGATTCTTGATGTATATTGGCTTACCAAAGGCTCTGAGAAGTCCTGCATAAAGAAAGATTTTTAACCATATTTAACTCATCATTTCCCAAATCCATTTGAGTCATGCGTCCCTTTTTCTCCATAACCTTCTTGATCGCCCTTAGGACCATGTTTTCTGCAGAGCACACTTCTATAAAAATTGTTCTAGGCCAAGCACAGTGGCTCACGCCTGTAATCCTAGCACTCTGGGAGGTGGAGGTGGGTGGATTACCTGAGCTTGCAGGTTTGAGACCAGCCTGAGCAAGAGTGAAACCCCTTCTTTAAAAATAGCCAGGCGTTGTGGCAGGCAACTGTAGTCCCAGCTACTTGGGAGACTGAGACAAGAAAATTGCTTGAGCCCAAGGGTTTGAGGTTGCTGAGAACTGTGATGCATCTGGGCTGAAGCTGTAAAAATGGGTTTGGCTCTTCCTGCTGCACTTTTATACCAAGGGTGAAAAAGTGAGACTCTGTCTCAAAAAAAAAAAAAAAAAAAAAAAAAAAAAGATTGTTCTAAGCACCCTTCACCTTCATATACACAGACATAATGAGGTCCACAAAATAGCACATATCTCAATCCCAACACATTGGAAATAAATATTTTTTGTTATGATTAATACTTAATCACTTTAAAAAAATTAAAAATTTCATTACTATGCACAAGACTTAGAAAGATAGGATCAGGCAGATAGGATAACAAGTATGCTGGGATACTTCCAAAATTTTTAGAGATTTAAATGGTCCTATCAATTGTAGAAACATTTATTCTCCAATCCAGATAGGATATTTTTATTGTGAAACTCTTAAGTACTAAATTCAACCATATAGTTATTTGCTTTCCTCCCAGTTAATTAAATAAACTGCACATCACTCAGCAAACCTGTATTCAAGTGTATGTGTGAGTTCTAGTAAAAATAATATTGCTTCTGTGGGGATTTGCTACTTGTTCTGTCAGTGGGTTAATATTATAATGTGGGTTTACCTGGTTGACCAAAAATGACAACTGATGGTTTATTCAGAGGAAAGTCCATATCTGAATAGCTAAAAGAGTCAATTTACAACTAGGGATGACCTTCATTTTCATATTATTGAATGAAGCAGGAACAGGATGGTCAGACTTCCTCAGGGAAGTTTGTGTTATATAGGAGTAGAAGAGTTTCAATCTGAGTTTTGAAACTTAAAGGATGAAGCAGTTACAGATGGCATTTAACAAACTGCTTGTGTCCCACCTCAGTTCCAAAGCCTATCACTAAAATGAAGGTGTCTTCACTGAATTAAGACCATTAGTAAGAAGAATTTGGACTTTTATTTATCTTGTATGCTTGACATGAATAGATGATAGGTAAATTTAAATTCAAGATAGATATTTAAGCCAATCAAAAACTGGCTTTGAGAACCGACAGGACCCAGCAACACAAAGCAGGCTCTTTATTAATTCACTGTTCTCTCTCTGAGCTTGAGCCAGCCCTGTGGTCTTCGTATCTTCTGGTTGCAAAGTTTAAAGAAAGAATGAAACAAAGAGACCTGGGGGGACAGAGCCCCACCCTCCACCTCCAGCTGTTGGACCTTTGGCTGACTGACTTCTCCAAACCACTTTGGTCAAGTGCTGCTCGGGACATTGCACTGGCCTCACAGCATCCTGGAAACATTAAGGATGTGGTTTGCAACAAGACCGAGGACCTTCACCCCTGAAGGTCATGTGGGTCCCTTTAAATAAATGCTTTTGTTCTATGTGAATGCATGTTTATCTCCTATTTCCAAGGTTTTTCTTGTTCCATATAGATCAGTAAAGCCCCTTTAAAATCTCTGCTATCTCTTGGCCTTGGATACTCTCCAAACACACACACAAGGGAGTAAAATCTCTGAGAAATACTGTGGGGAAAAAAGATGACTCAAACTTTTTTTGGTATTTATAAGAAAAATGTAGCATTTTATTTTTTAATGCAGCATTTTAATTTTCATAATTGACCTGATCCTGCAGTAAAACTTATTGAACTCAATTAGTGAGAGCTCAGTCTTCTTTATTAAATTCTCAAGCCTTATTTTGATAAACTAAGGAACAAACTTTTTTTAATAACAAAGTGATATATAATTTACATGCCATAAAATGTACCTTTAAGTGTTCAATTCAATGGTTTTTAATATATTCACTGAGTCATACAACCATTACCACATCTAATTAGAGAATATTTCCATCACCCCATCAGGCGACCTCATGCCTGTTGCAGTCACACCTTCCTTAACCCCTGCAACCACTGCTGTGCATTCTGTTGCTATGGCTGTGCTTACACTAGACATTTCATGTAAATTGAATCATGCAACATGTTGTGTTCTGTGACAGGCTCTCACTGAGCATTAGTTATCCAGGGTTCATCCTTGCTGCAGCACATATCAGTATTTCATTCCTTTTGGTGGCTGAACAATATTCCACTATATGGATTTGTCCCATTTTGTTTACCACTCTTTAGCTGATGGACGTTTGTGCCTTTTCTGCTTTTTGACCCTATGAACAACATGGCAGTGAACATTCATACAGTTTTTGTGTGGATGTGTGTTTTCATTTCCCTTGGGTCCACTCCAAGGAGCGGAATTGCTGGGTCACATGGTAACTCTGTTTAACACTCTGAGGAGCTTCCAGGATGTTTTTTACGGTGACTGCACCAGCACAGTCTCCTTTGATTAAAAAGAAATTGAGGTTAAACATTCTATCAATGCCAAGCCCTGTTGTGGATAGTGAGTTGGATGACACATTTTTGAGGAGACTGTTGAGTCAAATTCCCGCCTGCCTGCCCCCTACAGCCCTCTGGCTGAAGGGGAAGGGGTCTCAGCCTCCTACAACTTTGTGTGGATGCCTTCTGGCCCTCCTGCACATCTGTTAATGCTGGGCTTTTCCTGATCAGAGGCCCTGAAGGTGACAGCTTTGGTCAGACCACTGGGAGTCACAGTGGCCCACCCAGGAGTCCAGGCTCTGGCTGTCCGTTTCCAGCTGCAACCACCCACTCCCTGTAGTCTCTATGTGTCAACCTCAGTCATTGTCAACGAGATTCTCAAGTGTAGTCTGGGGATCTCTATGGGTCTTTGGGATGCTTTTAGGGGGTCCACATGGTCAAAATGACTTGCATAATAAAATTAAGATATTAGTATTGCATGCAGTGAGGTTTGACAGATCATACATGAGGTTAGATATTTCAAAAGATGAAGTGCAGAAGCAGATAAGGAACTCGAGGTGCTATCAAGGCTGGCTTTAAAGAGGCTTTTAAAAATGAAAAACAGTGACACTCTTCTCAGAGCTTTATATTCTTCTGGACGTTGAGCTTGGCTAACTAAAGGCTCCTCTTATAGGCCAATAACCTTCCCACATAGTACATGGAAACTGTGCATCTAACCCCAAGTCCTGGGTACCTTAAGCCTGTTTTGATAACCCCATCATGATCATTCCTGTCCAGGGGCTCTGCATGAATAAGTGGGACAGGGTGGTTGACTTGTCCTAACCTTCCCAGACCACAGAGACCCTGTACATGTCACTCAGTCACCTCTGCTCCTACCTGTGGTCACTGCAGCAGCCCTGCCAGCAAGACCCAGGCTCATGATGGGAAAACCAGCAACTCAGAATCACAGAGGGCGAAAGAATTGGTTTAGAATCCCCCCAAAGACTGTCACTGTGCACTTTAGTTATATCCAGTGCTTCTCAAATTAACTAACCCTCCTTTCTGAAAAATAACGTATTTAACACTTCTCGGGGTTCCAGGCCCTGCTCAGACTCCCTCAGGCAGCCCTGCCCCTAGGAACCATGGGCAGTCTTTAGTGACCACAACCTTGAACTGTTCCTCATGGGGCTGAAAGCTGGGTTTTGTTTTGCATTTATTTTTCATTATTTCAGTTACTCACATTTGTAGAAAAATCACTTTGTGGTCATCGAAAATAAGGAAAAGAATCTCCAAATTCAGATTCTGTCGAAAAGGCCAAGTGCTTCCACACTTTTCATGGCTATGAAATCCTGTTTGTGAGGACACCTCACCCATGATCTCAGGAGTCCCCTCCAGAGTAGCTCCCTGGGTTTCCTCGGATTTTCCTGCAGAGGCACTTCTGACTCACAAACCAGCACGGGGTGTTTGTGGAAAAGGGGCTTTAAGGCTCCGGGCAGGACCCAGGGATCCTACAACTGGAAGATCCCGAAATTAGGGTCCAGGGAGGCTCCCAATAATTCTGCTGCGTCATCTCCAAAGTGGTTTTATTTTTATAATTCCTGGATAACAACCCCAACCTTGCTTTGATGCTCAGCAAGTGTAGAAGTAAAAGAAGAAATAACCCAATTCCAACACTCAGCCCAGCAAGGAAGCCCCTCACCTGCACAGATGCTTCCTGACCACCCTTTCAGAGCATCACAACGTGATTGAATCAAACAGTTCAAGTCCGATTTGTGTATTTAATTCTTTAAGAATTCTTACTCATGTGTGAATGATGCATACAATACCTTTCTAATTACCAAAGCTTTATGTTGAAGATAATTTGTAATTCAAAAAGAAAGAGACAGAGATCCTGATTTGGTAGTTAAGATGCAATGAAATATATTTCCACAAAATTATAATAAATCTGCCAATTCCACCTTTTTAGAACTGGAGTAAAGACTTTGGCAACATGGAAAAATCCCATGTTTTTCCTTTTGCCTCAGCACTTGACTGTTTTAAGGCGAGAGACCTATTAGCAGGTAGACTAATCGGCACCTGTAGCTCAAGTGGCTAAGGCACCAGCCACATACACCTAAGATGGCAGGTTCGAATCCAGCCCGGGCCCACCAAACAATGATGGCTGCAACCAAAAAATAGCCGGGCGTTGTCGCGGGCACCTGTGGTTCCAGCTACTTGGGAGGCAGAGGCAGGAGATTCGCTTGCGCCCAGGAGTTGGAGGTTGCTGTGAGTTGTGATGCCATGGCACTCTACCCAGGGGGACAGCTTGAGGCACTGCCTAAAAAAAAAAGAATGCAAATGTGGTGTGACCCAGAGGCAAATGCTGAGCACAGACTGTATCTCAGCGTAAAACCCCAGCAGCAATGCTTGGGTAGTGTCCCCAGTAATCAGTCCAGTCTTGGCCCTAAGAACAACTACTTTCAGCTTATAGGAAGCTCCCCCCAAAAATTAGTCAATGGCGCCTAGCCCTATTTTACCATCTAGATGCTTGCTGGGGGTCGAGGAGGTGGGAGAAGCTCTCTAACTAGATCAGTTCATACAGTGGCTTCAATCTAGCTAGCAGCAGGTAACGCTAAGTCCCCACTTTTCCGTGGTGGCTCTGTGCCCCCTAATAACATGACAGGGGTAATGTCCGTTTCTATGGACAAAGCTTGCCATCAGTCCAGGAAGAGTGAAGCCTCACGTTAACCATTCTCTCGGTTGTCAGGTGCCTTGTAAGAAAAGTACTTTCTTTCATTTGTCGACTTCTTAATATCTACAAACTTTTTAGCCAGAGAATGATCTGGGTATCCTTGTTTTCAGGATAATATATTTAATTTGCTGTTTGTTTATTCTTCTCTCTGTGAGAGCACTAAATAAGCTGTAACTCCAGGGCTCCTATCATTCCAGCAGCCATTTCCTTGACTAGATTAATCTTTACTGGTGGGATTTTTTTTATGGTCTTTCAGCCAATTATCAGTCAAGATGCTTTTTTTAGAAGACTGCAAAATTCAGCATAAAAGGCACAAAATTCATTACGTGGCAGTTATAACCTCTGCTAAACCAATGATCTATAGTATAATTGGAAAAATTTTGTTAAAACATTATCAAATATATTTTTGAAAACTAAAAACATTCAGCCAGTGATTTATATACTCAAATCACATTGGAACACTAAAACCACACGGATCACAGATCTCTTTGATAACTCACTTCACTTTGACTTACTGTGTTTTAAATCCATAGGAAGCCTGAGAAACAATCCAATTTGGTGCCCTCAAATTAATAAGGAGCTCTGTTTTACACGATTCTCTGTGAATCTGCTTGTAATTTACACTGATACTTAAATTTCTACCTGCTAGATCTCAAGAGTTGTTTTAAACACATTACCTTTCCTCCAGCTAATTTTACAACTCAATAAAAAACAATACTCTTGTTACTTTTTTCTGAAACGTGACCTTGAATACATAAACCTATTATTTATTTTAAACAGTATTAATAGTTTAGTTGAAGCTGATGAGCTGGACGTAGGACACAGCAGCTGTAATGATCCCCTTTTCCAGTTTGAAAATGAACAGAACGCTCGTATTCCTTCGCGCTCTTGGTCCTTTTCCTTGTAATTTTCATTGCTGAGGAATCACAGCAGGACATGAGGGGTCTCTGGAGGTTGGAAAAGGATAAACGTGGCATATTTTGAAGGGAGGTAAAGGATAACCTCAGCAGTTTTGAAGAAAACCCTAGAACATTCATCACGCAATCAGTCTGCAGCCACCTAGGAGAGCTCGGACACTGAGTAGCTATCACATTGCTTTGTGAGAAGGAAACTGGGCAGAGGACATTAATATCCCTTGGTGATGGAGCAGCAGGCCACGCTGACGGACAGAGTGGACCCCACAGTTTACAGTGACATTCTTCTACCTGCTTTCTCCTTGAGACAGGTGAGCACTTCATCAGCGAGAGCCTGCAAAGCTCTAATCGCCTCTTAGCACCAGTGACATGGGACCTCCTAATAGGTAAACCATTTCATAATGATTCCCTTCTGGCCTTTTAGTAAATAAGTCTCTTGGGAGGAAGGCCAAGACAGCTCAGCCCTTCTCTGAGTTTATTTCTAGAGTGATTCCAGTAGTGCTTAATTAAGGTTTGCATGTATCAGAGATGAGTGCAATTGGCTGGAAATGTTTCCAGAGGCTTATATTCAAACTGGAGGCATGCTAATTTTATTTCTTCTTCCATAGGTAAAAAAATTCCCCCTTTCTTTCACTGTAGGCTTTATGTGGTTTTCAGAGTACCCAGCCTCAGTCAATACATGGGCAGCTGAATTTCACCTACTCTCAGGCAAGGACACAGGAGAGAGCTTTCACAAGTCCCAGGCTCCACAGGTATTCAGAGTCTTCCCAGCAAAGCTGAAACAAACACACAAACAAAAAAATAAAAGCCTTATTACCAAACACCCGGGGAATAAGGCCTGAACTCTATTTGGAAATTGAATTTCTTCCATATTCAATCAATATTTAATAAAGAGAGAAAAAGAGTTCATTACAAAGACCATTTTGTTTCTCCACAAGTCATCCGTGTGAGATTCCAGAATCTCAGGGCCGTAAGCTCGTAACTGGAGCATTATATATGCCCTTGGCGGCCAGTGAGCACGCATTACTTCGTCAGAACCCAGCACAGCCAACGTTTCTCCTGGTTGACCAGGGATTTTAGTGGAGGGTGCCCCTGGATGCCCCCTGGGATACATGACAGAACCAAGCAACCCCGAAGAGCAGCTGGGCTGCCCGAGAGCTGAGTGATTATACAAGCACAGCCTTGAGTTTTATTTTCAGTTTGAGTATTGCTAACTCACATGTACCCGTCACAGACGTACTGTAGGGAGTTTATTCTACATCATCCATATCCGCTCTTCCTTAGCAGCACTTAATGAGTTGAAGGGATTGGAAAGTTGTTCCCAGCCAAACCAATATCCTATGAGTTATAAGTGACATTTCATCCCCATATGCAGATTTCCTGCACGGAAGTGAATTATTTACATGGTGGTGCTCATGGATTCCCACAATCAGCTGCCTGAGATTTACACCTACACTCGGGCTCTGCTCTCCTGCGGGGAGAGTGCAGCTCCCACTGCCCTTTAAGATCTGAAGATTTAGCAGCGGCAGCTCCTCTGGAGGCAGGTGTTTCCTTGGCTAAGCCAGCGACTGGAAGGCTACACAGAGCAGAAGCTAGAATGATGAAGTAACCGCTGCAGGACCCAAGGCTGCCCCTGCCCCAGGAAGATGTGACCTGCGTGTGAACGCAAAGGACGAGGACTTAAATTCTGGGGACACCTCTCTACCCCAGGAGAAGTGGTTTTGTAACCTTGAGTTTTAGTTAATTACTTTAATAATTTCCTCCTGAATATGTGAAAAAAATCCAAAATTTTTGGAATAAAAGCACTGTGTCCTATAGTATGCTCTAATATCTAGGGAATAGAAAGTTGAACAAAGAAACTTTGGGGGTGAAAAGCCTCTTAATTTACAGTAAGGATGGTGGAAATACAAGTGAGAGTCCAAAACCAGACGTGTCACCAGTGAAGCAAAAAGATAGCACAGAAACTAAAGTACAGAGACAGGGCTAAGGGCCTGTGTATAGTGAAGGGGACGTTTGAAATTAGTGAGCGAAGGACAGGTTACTTTTTTAATATGTACAATGAAAACAATGGACTATTCATTTGGAAAAATAAAGATTCCTACCTTATATCACACAGACAAAAATAAATTCCTGTTACATCAAAGACCTAAATGTAAAGAATGAAAACCCGAATAGTATTGGAAGCAAATAGGGGGAACATTTTTGCAATATGGCAGTGAGAGTAAACAAAATGAAAACAGAAAGAAAACGACAGAGTTAATTACAAAACATAGTAAACTTTTTTCCTAACAAAAACAAGAGTAAGTGAAATTAAAAGGTAAGTGACAAGTGGGGGGAGGAGAAACACTTACAACTTACTGTTAATATCCCATATTCAGAGAATCCAATTCATCAAAAGAAAATAACAAACAATTCCCTAAAGCAATAAAGAATATGCACAGGCAAGGAAGAGGTAAAAATGGTAAATAAGTCTCTGAGAAGATGCTCAACCACCCTGCTGATTAAAGGGAGGTGTGAGTAGTTCACAATAAAATACATTCTTTCCAAATCTGACTGCTAACCTGAAATGCAGCACTAGCTTTGATTGTTGTTGAGAGTGTGGAAAAAGGTAGCAGCTTCACAATCGTTCCTCTGTACCAGCAGGAACTGGTACAGAGTTTGGGGGAGCAATTTGGCATTATTTAATAAAATATATTTGCATATACTTTATTGCATGCAATGTATTATATTGCATGCTTTGACCATGCAATCTCATGCTCATGAATCTATTAAAAAAGGAAATAAAAACATTATAAAAACATATGAAAGGGCTGTTGAGTGAGTGTTGTCTGTAGTAAGGAACAGTGCCAGTAGCCTAGGTGTCTATCACTAGGAGAATGCCAGTAGCCTAGGTGTCTATCACTA
>NW_003852422.1:3705229-3718074 GCF_000181295.1 Otolemur garnettii
CAGTAGCCTAGGTGTCTATCACTAGGAGAATGCCAGTAGCCTAGGTGTCTATCACTAAGAGAATGTCAGTAGCCTAGGTGTCTATCGATAGGAGAATGCCAGTAGCCTAGGTGTCTATCACTAGGAGAATGTTTTCCTAAGTTATGATAGACCATGAAGTGGAAGGTCATGTGCTCATGAAAATCTGCAAACAACCTAATCTCCACCAATAGGGGAACAGCTAAATCAATTGTCATGCTGCCACTAAACTGAGTAGCATGTAGCTGTTAGAGAGAAATGAGACAGAGCTCTTCAAAGACGGGAAGACGTCCAACTGCGTCAAGGGGACACGAGTTAGATGCAGCAGAATGACAGATGACAGACACGAGTAAATAGACGACTAATAGATCCTACTTCACATTTTTTAAATTTCAAGTTCATTTGAGGGTACAAAGAATTAGGTGAAAATGTTTGCATGTGTTATAGACCTGTTGTAGCTGGGTCCTCCTCCAGGAGGTGTGCCATATACCCACACATTGTGCCCATCAAGTGGGTGCACATCAATCCCCCTCCTTACAAAAATCAATTTGTCCTTCCTCCCCTCTCCCTCTTCTTCCTTCCCCCTCTCCGCTTGTGCTCCTGGGAGGAAGGTAACTTCAGGAAGTGTTCGTGCCACATCGTGAAGGGTGATGACCCGGGAGTAAGGACTTGGCTGTGTGCACATTCCTGCTGTGGGGAAGGCACCAGGAAGCTCTCATCAGCCGTCTCAGTTCCTCAGAAAGTCCCTGGCCTCAGAGGCCACCTTGGGCTTCTCCCTGCCCATCCCCACTCCGGGGCTGCTCTTTCTGCACCCCATGTGGGGAGCCGAGCTAGCGGCAGCTTCCTCTCCAGGAGCGCCCAGGGCACCAGCGCGTCCAGACGTCTGCTCACCGAGCAGCACAGGGCAGGGGAGATTTCTCATTCTTCATCACAGTTCAGCCCCTAACACAGTGCCCAGAAACTGAGGTAACTTTTCAAATGGATGAAAATACTTTTCAAGACAAGGCGCATTCTTTACATCTTCTCAGGGTTAGAACATTTTCACCTTTTGATAACGGATGTTATTTCTATAGTCAATAGTAGCTTGGAACCCGTCTTGGGAATAAACATGTTTAGCTGTACTAACAATGCTGGGGGGGGGGGAGCTCAGAAGTCATCAACCTCAGTCACTTTATATCAGGACTTTCTTTGTGAAATAGTTACGTATTTTTGTTGTTGTTGTTGTTGTTTTGTTTTTTTTGCTATTATTTCCTAAGCTAAGTAATTTGAAAGGTGTAGCACACATTTGAATGTCTATATTCCAGGTTTCTTTCATTAATTCATTAAATATATTCAATATGTCTGCAATTTATTCATCCCTATTCCAGGCAAGGGAGAGGATATGTTGTAGCAGACACCGTACTTGCCCTTTGGGACCTGGGGAAAGACACCCTGAGTCAAGGAAGAGGCACAAAGATCCCAAGGCAAGAGGGACTTGTCAGACTCTGGGAATCAACTGTGATCCCAATCAGTCTGGCTGGGATGTACTGCAAGGTGGACGAAGTGAAGGGGGTGGCAGGAGAGGCCCAGGCCTGAATCTGGACAGAAAGCAGATCACGCCAGACAGTAAACTGGCTTCTACATCCTGCTCCTTCCTGAGCACAGTGGGAAGTCATTAAAGGGTGGTAAGCTTGTGAGTGACACTGGCTTCTGACACTGGAAAAAATAGTTGCACAGCACAATGGAGGATTCCTGGAGGGAGCAGGATTAGAGGTGGGAGACAGTCACACATCTCCTCCAGATACAAGCTAGAGGCCCCCAATTTAAGTAGGTAATTTCAGAGGAGACAGAAGAACATGCAAGTTGGCAAAATCAAAGATACTCGGAACTCACAGTAGTAGGACTTGGAGAAGGATTGGGTTTAGTGTGGAGAGAAATGGTGGCGGCCGGGTGACCGGTATGGGCTGGGCATCTGGAGGCCACAAGACAGAGAGGAGAGAGAATCTGGGGGGGAGCAGCTGGGTTCCTCCTGGGCTTCCTGAACTTGAGGAACCAGGGAGGAGAGGCCAGGCAGCATCAACTCAGGGACGGGGGCCCACAGCCTGCTGGTGACCAGCAAGCCTGAGCCTCGGAGTGTGTCTCAGAACCAGAAAGAAGGAAGCGCCTGAGGGCGAGAGGGCATGTTACCACCAAAAGGTGAGACTGGCCTGGAGTCAATAGTGAGAATCAGTAATGCAAAGGTGAGAGGCTGTTCCAGGCAGAAAGAACGGCAATGAGCCTGGGGAAAAAAGAGAAAGGGACTCTGCCACTGATTAAGCACGGGTGTCACTGGGAATTTATAAAGAGTACTGAGTAAAGTATCTTCCTAGTATAGAGGGTTAGGAACCTGTGGTGAGTGTTCCCAAGACTCAGCTCTCGGAGCAGGGCTTTGGGGTCCCATGTGCAATGCCCAGCACTGTTAGGAAATCAGCACAAGGAGGCCAAGACGTTGGATGTCACAGAACACAGGACCCTGTGTGTCAGGGTGCCCAGTGACACTTCCAAATCTTCACTTCCTCTCAGAAGATGGTTGCCACACTAAGATTATCCCCTAGTGCTCAGCAGTGTCCAGGGTCAGAGTAGCACCCTTTCCAAAAAGCGGGAAGACCTGCCAGGAAAAGCATATGGTGTAGGGATCCCCTTTCTTTCAAAACCCAATTAAGGGTTAGTAAACAGACATCTTGTTCAACACAGGTTTTATAAAGTTTGTTTTATTTAAGGGTTTGCTTTGAATTCACTGGTAATTTTCTTCTTTCCTGCAATCCTTCCTTTTTTCTTTCTAAGGACATTGCCTACACTCAACTATTGCAGAACCTAAGGATAAGAAGATTGAGATTTCTTCTGATGTTTGTTCTCAGATGTACGTGTCCTCTCTTAGAGAATTTGGGCTTCACCTGGTGGAGGCCAGCGCTCAAAACACTGTTGACCTCAGGAGTCTTCAGGAACGTCTGGAAGTGTGGATATTCCGGTGCCCAAGTTCTCTGCCAAGAACCAGTCACTCGGCAGATAGCAGCAGAACAAGGGTAATGATTTGATTTCTTATAGCCCTTGTCACCTTCATCTGTATATTGCTGGGGATTTATTAATATCTGTTCCACCTGTCTCAGGCTGCAGGAGGCCTTGCACTGCTGAACCCCTTCTATAGAGTGGAGAGAAGGGAATGGGGCAGATGGGATTATGACTTATTTTCTAATGTTGAATTTATAAAAAGATCTTTTGTCAGACATTGCACAGCAGTTTGTGGGATGAAATTAATCCTATGAATAAAATTGCTAACCTCATCTAAAATAGGTGTTTTATTTAAAGAAGGATCGATGTGGCTTGCTAAATATTATTTTTAGTGTTGATAAAAGCTTTTCATAATCTCAGGCTGCAAACATGGGATAAATCACTGGTCCTGGGTGTTGTGCCAACACGCTGGAGCTAGTGAGGCAAAGCCAGCGCCCTGGCTGTCCCCAGGCCTTCTGTCCTTCCACCTCAATCTCAGAGGAGGAAAAACATTTGCTTTTAATGAATATGAATCTAACTTAGGACACAACTCACCACTTTATCTCCCAAGGATCATCCTCTGTGACTTAGCACGATGTTTAGCTGGGTTCACTACAGAATAACAATCATTCCTGAGGCCCTCAGGCCAAACCCCTGAGCTCTTTGTTTTTTGCCCAATAATTTCATGACTTCTGTTTTTAAGGGGACCATTGCTCTGCTATTTTGGTGTTGATTTTGTGACAAGGCTCACCAGTGTGGTTTATTTCACAGTTCGCATACACTCATTCTGCCTGTCGTCCTTCACAGAAGGCTGGTACTACCTTCGAGAAGCCCGTCCACTGTACATTATTCTCTCTGTGGCCTTTGGTCTCTCCCCATCAGAGAATAATCCCACAGCCCCTGCCTACTCCAACCTCAAAACTGCTGAAATCATCAGCCAGTGCTAACTCCTGTGAGTATAATCCTCAACCTCAAAAAACTCAAAAATCTGAAAAAAATTTAAATTTTAAAACATAAACATTAAATGCCACTGCAACATTTTGATTGTATCCATCAAACAAAATGCTTCTCCCGCCCCCCACTTGTCTCTTACAGCTTTCTAAGCTTGACGTCATCTAGGGACAAAGTACAAGTACAATAAAGAACAGCACATTTCTCTCACTCGGCTTTTATATTGGGGATTTCCCCTTTTCAAGATAAAAAGAATTTTAGGGGAAATCAGATGGTACTGTTATCTGCAAATGGTTGCTCACTTTTGACAAGGAGTTCCACAGAGAGTGAGAAGAGTTTGTGACTTTAGCCATGAGAGTGTCCGCTTCCCTCCCAAGCATCGCTCTTCCCTCTCTCTAAGCGGGAATGTTCCGGAGGAGAGCTACAGGTGCCACCCCGCCCGCAAAGTCTGTCCTGCCAGTCAAAACCGCTCCAACAGCATGAAGAACTTCTTCATTAGGACGTCAAGCCTGTGGCCGTGTGTTTGGTGGCAGCAGTGACTTCTCTCTTGCAAGTGCTTTCCCTGGTTCCAGGACCACCTCAGGCTCTGTGCTGTACACAGCTACACATCGGAGACGTTCCTGTGATCTTCCGTACATCACACAGCTGCTAACAACCTGTCACAGTCAACCTGACTCCAAACTGAGACGCGGATGGTTTGGGTAACGTATTAGAGGAGATGAAAAAAAAAAAAAAAGATAGTCCTCATTACTGTAATAAAGCCAGCAGAGACACACTGAGAATCAATTACTGATTGTGACCTAATGAACTAACCCTCAGTCAAGTGGAGAGCTGCACGGAGCCTCCTACATTATCAAATGATTTAGGATGGAGCACTGTCTGAAGACGGTCCACAAGTCCAGGCAGCTCTGCTTCCTCACACTGTGGCTGACTTAATTACCTTGTTCCTGAGTGCAGAGATCAAATTGAGCAACTTAAGGTGTTAAGGCTCTGCGCCAGCTGGAAATGAAAAGGAAATAATTAACACCAACAAGAGCTACGTCTGAGGTTGTGACACCTCCTGACAGAAGCAAGGAGACTCAAAGTTAAGGCAGGTGCAAAGTCCTTGAGAGGCGAGCCCTGCTCTGCCCGCCCGGCTGGGTTTGTCCAGGCTGCCTGTGGCAGCTGCACATTGAAGGGTCTGGTCAGGGGAACCAGGGATTCGGAACTCACAGTGCAGCCGGACGACCGAAGGGCAAATCCACCTGAGGACCTGTGTGCAGATGGCTGGGCTCCCTGCTACAAAGCGGAGGGATGGCAGAAGCGTAACTCTCACTCCACGGCCCACATTGTGTGTCCCAGAGAAAAATATAATGAAAACTATAATTAAAAACACACACGCAAAGTTCTTGTCACTGATGAACAGGCTGCCTTTGTCTTTCCACTCCTGGAGTCCAGACCTAGGATCTAGATCTCCAGGTACTGAAGTTTGGTGAACAATGAGTGTCTGCGAAGGAACCAGCTTACGGATGGGCACTTGTTATCATTTTTTGAATTAAATTCTTGGAAGCCATTTTTCCTGGTCTGTCACTATACATACAGAGAGGTGACCAGGACACTAAACCAAAACCCGGCAGTCTCCTTTACTGCCAGACTAGCAGATCAAGGAGTCTGGGTGTGTTGGCGCCAATGTCATGGAAGTTCTCAGCAGCAGAGGCACCAAAGAGGACAATCCAGGCTCCACATTGCTCAATCTTCCCATGAACGTTCCAGGCCCCGCAGAGGACCTGCGTAGGCCACCTTGCTGTATCACCTGTGCTACTCCATAGGCACTTTGCAGTGGAGAAACTGAGCTCTGTTACCATGCAGCTCTGTGAAGCAGCTCACACAGGGCTGGGTGGGATTGACCTCTCCACACCACTGATGAGTTGGGCCCATCAGCAACCCAGGTGGCATCAACAGAACATGATGACACACTTAACAAGGCGTGGCACACAAATGTGTCACAGCTGAAAGAGTGTTCAGACAACTGGGCATTTGAGAAATGGGCTGTGTGGGCCAAATACTACCAACAGTAAGTCAACAAATCTGGGGGAGGCAAGGGTGCCCTCCCACTGCAGTCCACACCATGAATCAGGGGTGGGCATGTGCAACTCTCTGCCCAAGTTTAGATGAGTCCCCCAAAGCAGTGCTTAAATCACCTAATTAAATGCAGATTCTGATTCATAAATCTGGGTGGTGCCAGAGATTGTGCAATCCTAACAAGTCCCTGACAAGGCTACTGGCCTTGCCAGTCTTTCAACTATTAATAGCACAGGAGCAACAGGCCTTAAAGCTTATGTTCCTTCTCTAGGGTCCTCATCCTGGAGGGCAGATGTACTAAACCCGGTAATCCCTAGGACTTATCACTCCAAAGGAGGCAGGTGGAGTCAAAGTTCTCCAGAAAGGATCTGGAGCCCCAGGTCCCTTGGCCTGACCAGTCTTCAAGACCCACTTTTGAGGACAAGACTCTGTGGCTCTCACACAAGCAGACAAATAGGTGGTGAGGAGTAGAATTCCCCAGGGAATGGAGGGCAGGTTCTGGTTAGGCCCAGACAAGCACGATGCATCCAGGCCTGAGCACCCTTCCCCAACCATGGACTCCTCAGACTTGGCTGAGCCTGGCCAGAGAGCAACATACAGGGACGGGGAGTAACTGTCAAATCAATGACCTGCTCACAGACCATGAGGCAATGGCTTGTCCAGACGCCTCACCTCCCACACTGCCAGAAGCATTCACTAGGCTGCTTCTGGAACGGAGAGCTGCAAAAAAGAATCATAAAACATGCAGAAACGCCTCGAAGAGGAACACAGATCTGGCAAGGGCATCTCCCTCACCAATACTCACCTTAGTTGAATGAGAACTCTGTGGCTGTTGTAGCCATCACTGACACCAGGGACACCAGGGACACCAGGGACACCAGGCTGGACGTCACTCAAAGTTGCTTTGTGGAAGCTGCCCTCCCTTCCTGAAGGCCGGATGATTCATTGGATTTAATATTTTCTATTGGAGTCTCACTCCAGGGAAAGCTGCAGGAGAGTTTTTCAAAAAGAAAACAAAGCACAGCCATTTAAGATGGAGTTTGTAGGTTCGGATCTATAAAACGGGCTCTTTATGACTTAGGGTGGGAGCAGCCAAATAGTTCAGGGGCCACGCGGTCTCAGGGCACTCCAGGGGAAGGGCCGCACTTGACGTTGTTTTATTACTTCTTCCTCTGTACTTTCAGGCTTTACCAAGATTAGGGTTAAAATCCTGAATGTGAAAGGCAAGGCCTAGAATGAGAGAGCCCCCGCCCCTTCTTGGCTCGTGGGGTCCTTAAACAGGCCAGCTGACAGCAGGGGCGTCCTTCACCCCCTCTCGGGCTGCTAACAGCCCAGGCAGACGTTTCCTGGGGGTGAAAATCTCTCCAATTTTCCTCCTCTTCTCACGTGTTTTTAACTCCAGAAGGGCTAGAACTGGAGCCCGGGGCTCACTCCCCCAGCTGCGCCCACTCACATGAAAAGAAGTTTCCTTCCGTCCAGGTTGGGGTCTGCTTTTTCCCGGAAATCTCCGAGAAGTTTATGTCTCCGCGGACCCTCTCCTGCCGGCTCCCTGAATCTGCACCCCGGGTCCCCCTCCAGCACCATTCAGGTGGATGGGGGGGTTCCCACATCTCGTGGGGAGCCGCTGTCTTCCAGGAAACCTCATCTTCCACTGAAATTCCTTCCTGATCAACCTACACGTTGACACTCGCAGCTTCTACGTCCTTTGAGTTTAAACAGAATGACAGAGCCTTATGTACAGAATGAGCAGCATTTTCACCTAGGGATGCCGCCAGGCCAACCTCCAACCCTAAGAGGCAGGTCCCCACGTCCGAGGATGACTTCCGGAGGCTTCCAGGTGACTTCCAAACCAACTTCCGGAGGCCGACTTCCGCTTTGGTCCAGCGGCAAATCTGGGACTGAACTGGGGAGGAAAACCCCCGGCGGCCTCAGGGACTCTCCATTCACAGTCAGTCGGACAGAATGGCCACCCCACGTGGGACACCAGAGCTGCCCAGCCACAGCTCAAGCGTCACCTGCAGGAAACAGCTGTGATTTCGGGGCCCCACCCGCCCCGCCGATGCCCAGGGCCTGCTCCTTTGTGCCCTGTGGATCAGTGCCGACCCCTGCGGCCTCGGCGCCCGGCCCGGCCTGTGCAGCTGCGTCTGCGGCCTGTTCCCGCCAGCAGCTCCAGGGAAATGTGCCCTTGTGGCGTGTCTGCTACCAAGGAAATGCCTCTTTTTAAAACTGTACGATGACGATTGTCCTTGTATTTGCTATGATCTCCTTGTATTTGTACATGTAAATGACAATATTTACACAATGATAACAGACACACACAAAAAATAAAAATAAAAGACACAAAGAAGGAGAAATCCCTGAGCAGCCCACCGTGGAGATGAACTAGGTAGTGTTTTGCGGGGCTGCTTTTCAATCCTCCCAAACACTTTTCCAGAACCAGCACAAGTCATTGTATGAGATCCACCGAAGGCTGTCACGTTTGGGCTTTAGATGATGCTTGGGAAAGGTCTGCCATCTCTGCTCTGGACCTGGGTCCGTTAATCTGTTCCCTACCCCTCTGTGCGTTCTTGGAGAAAGCCATGGTGTGGCCACAAGGTCATTATGGGTAGATATTTAAAACCCCTTCTCAGTAACAGCCAAAGCACAAACGTACAAATCAACTGCCCAGTGTTCAAAACAGTCAACCTTCTGGGGCAGACTGGCCTTCCCACTGCTGAACGAGCAGCAGGGCTCAGTGCTGTGCAGATTGGGGAATGTTTCGTGTACCTTGACACCGGAATATCCCTGGGAGGCCATGGTGGCCTCCCCTCCAACTCTCAGGGGACTCCCTTCCTCCACAGACAGCTGGGCATCTCCAGAATATGCTTTGTCCTGGGCACAAGATCTGGTCTGGAATTGTGGTGCCATCCAATGTTTTAATTGGAGCACTAAAGTATTTCCTTTAATTAGATAGTGTGTAATCCCTTGAACAATCCTTAAAAAAGTACAAGCAGTGTAGCTAAGATGCCCATAGACAGATTAACGGGGAGTGCTAAAAATATTTTATTAACCCAACACAAAAACAAGAGAAGAATACAGAGGCACCGAAGAGGTGGCAGCAGGGACAAGACCCAGGCAAGCTGGCAGACCTGTGCTCCACTCTGTGCCGGTAGCAACGGCTTCCTCCCCTCGCTACTTCTGAATGTTTTGTTAACCCCTTTTTATCTAATTAGTTCTTTACTCACCTTGTAACCAATTCCATGCATGAAATTTCCTGTGTTTTAAATATTGGAGTGATTTTATTTTTTCTGGTCTGGTCCTGACTGATATATACAGGCTAAGGGAATGTTTAACTGAATGATCCTCTGATTGTTAAATGGAATATAATTCAGCCAATAAAACTGATGTGAGGAAATAGGAAATGATTAGGGAAGGCATTCTAGAAACAATATAGCTAACGAAAAGCTATGCTCATTGGATCATAACTTCTAGCTACATGTTAACTTGGGGGCACGAAGTTTACAAGAAATCTTTGTTCTCATCTCTGGAGTTTTCTCTAGTTCAACATTTTCCCTTTACCCTTATGTTTTAGAAGTTTGGCTATTAGGTAGTTGCATATAATGTTCCTTGATTCTATCCTGTGTGATAATCACTGAGTTTCTTGGATTTGGAAATTGATGTCGAACATAAAACTCTGAGTGGAATGGAAGGCGGCCCTCGTTAGAAAGCTGTGAAGGATACCGGAGACTCCCTTCTGGACCTGTGGCTCTGCTGTCTCGTGTCTCCCGCATTCTGTTCTCCGAGTACAATGCCTAATTTCATGCCTCTCTGCTTCTGCTTATGCTGTAATTTCGACTAGAAATGGCCTTTCTCCCAGCACATTATCCATTTACCAACATCCTCCTCATACACTAAACATCAGTTCAAAGGTCTCCTTTTCTGCAGTAGTTTTCTACATCAACCTCTGGCAGTGGGATCGCCTCTTCTCTCCCCCACCAGCACTTTGATTTTTGTCGTATATACCACATGAAACACATTGTAATTATTTTTCTAGTCTCTTCTTCCATCTGACTTTTGTCAATGACAAGAATTCCCTCTTCTTCTCTTTGCAGTCTTTATACCTAGCACAATGCCAAAGGCATCCTGGTGTTCAGTGAATGTTTATAGACTGATCTAATGAGTACGTGAATGAATTGAATTGACTTACGTCAATAAACTAGTGTTTCTGGAGCCCGTTGTGAGGAGACCCCAAAGTTTAACTCGACAATGAATAAGTGCTATTTAGATTTGATCCAGGACATATAGGTTTCTGAGAAATCTTCAGGAAAAAACTCTCAAGTTTCTGAATGGAGGCCAAGAATGAGTTTTAAATCTGTGATAAGTGTATAAAAGTAGAAGCAGTCTTTTTTATTACCTATTACCTCCCCAGTCATTAGGAAATCATTTTATATTCATTGTGATCACACCAATCATTACTGTACTCATTTGGCAATCATATGACTTTCTCATGCACTTCTATAGGAATTCTGTTGTAATTAACTATTAGTTAATGTTAATAGTAATGGAGGTTTAAAATAATGTGTTACCAAATAGGGTCACTGACAGCAAAGGGATCAATGTATTCAGGCCTACGAGATGGGAAAGCAGTCCCCTGCAGTGTGAGACGTTCTTGAACGTCGCAGTGAAGTTTGACATACAGTGTAAACTCACCAGCCTTTTTAGCCCAAGATGGGAGCCTAAGAGTTCTGGTCATTTCTTTCTTTGAGAAAACTTGATTTGAATTTAAAAGAAAAATTAAAAGGGAATTTAAAAGACAAGCTGGCCTTTAATTCAGCATTTTTCTTTCAGTTTATATGCAGACAACTGTGTCCTAATTATCTATCCCTTATTATTTGCCTCATTGACAAACTATATTCTTCTGTTATGTAACAAATCTAGTTCTCCTAAGTGATTGTTAATAGAGCAGGGATTTGGGAGTAATATCAAAATGAAATGTATGAAATGTATTTGATCCTCAAATCAAAGAAGTGACAGACCTGTTAAGAACAGTAGCTGGTTAAAGGTAAGTTACTGAGCTGTCCCTTCCAAGAGGATCCTTTGAAATGCAAAAGGAGATCACAGGCTGAGCTTCCTGGATTTATTCAGCTGATGGAGGTGGAGTTTCCTCCAAAACATGCAGGCTTCCTTTCCAGATGTGGCCCATGTGCTTGTCAATGCAGGATCATGTTTCAGTCATCCAGCTGTCTCTCCAGGTCTGGTGTGACCACAATGTGCCCCTTTCATGAACAGAGACCCAGGAAGAAGAAGAAAAACCTGGGAGGAGGAATTCTGGAATCATGTGGCTGCCTAAGTCGTCGGGGCAAGACTTTCAACCACAGAGGCCTTGGTGGTATTTTAGAACACCCTAGATTGTGTGCCCTGTGGACCCTCACTGGCCTTTACTGATGGTAAGAAGTTAGGCTGAGATCAATATGGCCACTTTGTCCCTAAAACACGACTCCTGTGTGAACAAGGATTCCTTATAAGTCTATAGGCAATGACATGAGTTCCTTAAACAACTGCCTCGCTGCTAACTACAGTCAGATGTGAAGTGCAAATCTGTGCAGTGGGGGCAACACATTGACCCCCATCTCACTAGACTGCCCCTCAGCCCTCCCAGCACGCTGCCACGCCCTCGCAGCCCTGCAGAGGGGCACCTGTGGGCCTCACAGCCTTATTTCCACTTCTTCCATGATGCAGCCACTGCTCGGGGCCCCTCTCTGCCTTCTCCTTCCTGGAAGCAGAAGGGAGTAGTACTGGCTCCACCCCGATCACAGACCCAAAAATCATTACTGCCGCAGCGACAGAGGAACAGGATTCTACCAAGTGTTTGTCCCTTTAAATTCTGCGCAGCAAAAACTCCACACAGTATCCACCTTAATCATCAAAGGGCTACATCTTGCCTCTACTGTACCATGTCTATAGAAACCATAAAATAGAAATCTTTAATTACTTGGAAAGGTCAAGCTTCAAATTGTATATTTAATGTGGATTTACAGGAGTGTGTTCTGAGCAGAGTTATGCTGCAGTGTCCAGACACCTGCTGCTTCCATTTTTCAAGACACAGGCAGGCGCTCCCGGGCACAGACACACAAATAAGCCAGTGTTCTCAGCACTGCCTCCCTTTCTATTCATAACCTTCTTTTAGAATCGAAGTATTTTAGCACCTGTCAGAACACAGGTGATTCTTGGTATATAGCAATAATCGTAGGCTAAAAAGATACTGTTTTCATTTGTATTGATTCCTAACTTGGAAAGTGAGGGATACTGAGGTCTAACTTTCTGGGAGTATTTCCCTTCCTGACTTTCTGTTTTTCTTCTCCCTCCTCCCTCTCTTTCCTTTTTCCCTCCCTTTACTTTCACACAAGTCTTTTAGGCTCAAGAAACGTAAGAAGACGGCAGCCCACGGCCACCGTTCTACCTGGGAGGATGCCGGATGGGTGGAGAAGCAGCGGGCAGAATCTGCTGGCCTCACGCAGGAGAGCGAGTGACAAGTGACTGTGTCGCCAGATGTGAACATGAGAGGGGCTGGTGTTCTGACCACTGGAAAAGGAAAGGTAAAGCACGGGAAGGGAGAGAGCTATGACGGATTCGTGGTGCTGGATTCAAATCAGGTTACGGTGACTTACAGTTACCCAGGGAGGCAGATGGGTGGACAGGCAGATAAAGGAAGGGGCAAATGGGGGTTTGTCTACACTGTATTCCACACACGCACACACACTTACTCTCATGACAGCTGTATTCCACACACGCACACACACTTACTCTCATGACACCTGTATTCCACACAC
>NW_003852422.1:3718278-3718490 GCF_000181295.1 Otolemur garnettii
ACTCTCATGACACCTGTATTCCACACACGCACACACACTTACTCTCATGACACCTGTATTCCACACACACACACACACACTTACTCTCGTGACAGCTGTATTCCACACACAGGCACACACACTCTCATGACACCTGTATTCCACACAGGCACACACACTTACTCTCATGACACCTGTACTCCACACACGCACACACACTTACTCTCATGACA
>NW_003852422.1:3719397-3738807 GCF_000181295.1 Otolemur garnettii
TCCACACACGCACACACACTTACTCTCATGACACCTGTACTCCACACACGCACACACACTTACTCTCATGACACCTGTACTCCACACATGCACACACACACTCTCATGACACCTGTATTCCACACACAGGCACACATATTTACTCTAACATACATTTTCTAGCTTTGAGGGGTTGGGAGCAGCAATACTTCAGTAGTAGGAAGCACACCCACAACCAAGTTCTTAGTTTTTTAATGTGACTCCCCACTAAAACAACGAAGATTCCTCAAAGAAATGCTGATATGAAAACTGAGTAGGAAAAGTACAAGATGAGCTTAGAATCTATTTTTGTGGCAGAAGGAAAGAAATTGCCCAGAGAATAATAAGGACCTGTCCAAAGGTCATAGCAATAATCTTCGAGGCTTTACCAGCCAAAGCTGGGACAATTTTAAAGTCAAAATAAATAATAGTAGTAAATGGACTATAACCAACAGGCTAAAGTACTAATTATTGTATCCATATAGATAAAAATAAATAAGTGAAAATGGGGAAATGATAAATCTCTTAGTGATAAAAAAGTAACTAACAAATGCAATACTTTAAAAATCACCCTTGGAGAACCATCCCAATAACTAACGAAGGTAAGACCCATCAGTGGCCGCTAAACTAGAATGTGGAAGTTGGAGAAGGAAGACTTTTTCATGCTCTCAAAGCATCGCCCCAGAAAATACCTGGTAATTACGGACATGGCTGTAAAGTAAGTTTTCAGTGGAGCAGGTTGGCAAGAGCAACCCCAGCAGTGGGACAAGCCTGGGTCCTGTGTCGCCTGAGAGGGTGCAGTGACAAGAATACTGCGTCGCCTGAGAGGGTGCAGTGACAAGAACACTGCGCTGCCTGAGAGGGTGCAGTGACAAGAACACTGCGCTGCCTGAGAGGGTGCAGTGACAAGAACACTGCGCCGCCTGAGAGGGTGCAGTGACAAGAACACCACCCCCGCTCTGACAGGCAGATAAAGGAAGAGGTGAATGTGGGTTTGTCTACACCTGTATGTGCCACAGGTGCACAGCCCAGGTCCACTCATGAGAAAACATCAGACAGACCCAAACTAAGGGCCACTCCACAAAATAGCTGGCCTATAACCTCCCAAAATATCAAAGTCGTAAATATTGAGGAAACTATTACAGATTACAGGCCACCAAAGAGATAAAATGACTTGGCACAATCCGTGATCCTGGGCCGAGTCCACAGGCCTCCAGATGGCCAACTGGAAAGGGCTCTCAGAGCGATGGGTACTGGGACTTTCTTTGTACTATTCCTGTAAGTTGCATTGTTTAAAATAATGAACAATTCCTATAACATAGGCTGAAGAATCTGTGAAGAGAATATTGCAGTAAAAATTGTCCCCGAATTTGTTCCCACTCGTAGGGAGACTCGTCCTCCTGTAATGATTTCACTGAAGTTTTTTGCTATGAAGGAGAATGCAGTGAAGCTACTGAGAACTGATGGCTGATGCCGAGGCCTTCCTACCAACTAAGGCAAGAAGCTGAAACGCTAGAGGAGAGCCTGGCGATCCACACGTAATTCTTGCTTTGCTCTTGGCTTCCCGTCTGTCACTAGACAAAAAGGAAGCTGCTCATTCCTTGTCAACAAACATCAATGGCTCCCATTTTCCCATAGAATCAAGTCCAAACTAGCCCAGAATTTGAGCCCTTCAGGAAGGTGACCCAAGACCTTCCCGTGTGAACTAAACACACTGCCCATTCAGTCAGTTTCCCACAAGCCATGCAGTGTGTCCTATAAAAATTCTAATCAAGGATGGCGCCCGTGGTTCAGTGAGTAGGACACCAGCCCCATATACCAAGGGTGGTGGGTTCAAACCCGGCCCCAGCCAAACTGCAACAAAAAATAGCAGGGTATTGTGGCAAAAGCCTGTAGTCCCAGGTACTCAGGAGGCTGAAGCAAGAGAATCGCCTAAGCACAAGAGCTGGAGGTTGCTGTGAGCTGTGACACCACGGCACTCTAATGAGGGTGACAAAGTGAGACTTTGTCACTAAAAAAAAAAAAAAAAAAAAAATTCTACTCAAGCCTAGTGCCTTCTTTATAAGCTTTCTCCTGTCTCCTTGTTACCATTATTCGTGGGGTCTTCGTGATTCAGGGTCTTCACTCCCAGCACACCGACTGCACTTTGCGGCAGAATTCACTTGATACTGTTCTTTCATACAGCAAGTTATTTCCTTATCTGTCCCACTGACTAGATTATATGCCCTGAAGGATTTGTTATTTATTAAATGATTTCATAGGCCAGGGTCATTTTGCACAGAAACTATTAGATATGAAAACATATGTTTGGTGAGAACTTACTGAGTATCTGCTGTACCCTGGGAAACAGCACAGTTCTCGGGATTTAGTAGATAAAGTCCCACCAAATGTCTGTTTCCACATCTAACAGCTTCCGTATAGAAGGATCTTGGTCAAATACTCAAGAAATGGTTGGCCTCCGAAACAGAGGGAGATTTTCCTATTGCACGTACACACGCACTGAATGAGAGTCACACAGGTGATGAGCTTTGCACTTGAGTGAACCAATGCCCGCCACGATTGGCAACGCTCATCACATGATTCACAGAGCGCAAAATATCATCCAACACGTTCATTCCCACATACTCTGGTGTAGCTCTTTCCCTGTGCTTCCCGGACTTACTCTTAGTAACAGGAGAGAGAAAGGTGAGGGAGGAGAACTTGGCTTTCTGTCCATCCTCAATCACTGATCACATCCGGTCTCGCTAAAACACCTTCAATGGTTTCAATTCAAGATGCCAGTGCTCACTGTACAATGAGAAGTTCAGAATAACTGATTCAAAGTGTGGATGAAAGTATTTTGGTAGCTGAAAGAGGGATAAAGTCATCCAAGGAAATTATTTGAGTTTTTCCCCCTTTCTTTATTTGAAAATAAATACAGTACTTGAAAATGTCAACAGTACCATGAGATATTCCGGTTAAAACAACCTTGGAAATGCAGAACCTGCTCACATGAGGAAAAAACATTCTCTTTTCTGTGCAAGCGGAACACATCCTACATCCTTATTCTCCTCCACTCTACAGCTTGCATGAGGAAAGGAGGGACCCTCACCACTGGTACAGACTTACTCTCATGGCTCCTGCCAGGGCAGTCCGCAGTGAACTTGGGCAGTCCGCAGTGAACTTGGGCAGTGCGCAGTGAACTTGGGCAGTCCACAGTGAACTTGGGCAGTCCGCAGGGAACTTGGGCAGTGCGCAGGGAACTTGGGCAGTGCGCAGGGAACTTGGGCAGTGCGCAGTGAACTTGGGCAGTCCGCAGGGAACTTGGGCAGTGTGCAGTGAACTTGGGCAGTCCGCAGGGAACTTGGGCAGTCCGCAGGGAACTTGGGCAGTGCGCAGTGAACTTGGGCAGTCCGCAGGGAACTTGGGCAGTCCGCAGGGAACTTGGGCAGTCCGCAGTGAACTTGGGCAGTGCGCAGTGAACTTGGGCAGTCCGCAGGGAACTTGGGCAGTCCGCAGGGAACTTGGGCAGTCCGCAGGGAACTTGTCCAGTCCAGAGGGTCTGCTGCTTCAGGAACCACATATAACTGGGAATCAAAGCATGAAAACCTGGCAATAAACCTCACTCTCAGATAAATGGTATCTTTAAAAAAGAGAATTTTTGAAGGATTTGTTTAGGGATGGGATAAAATTTACATGGGCATTATCTATGCAAAATGGTTTTCCTATGCAAATGAACAGCATAAATAGTATTTATGTTAAAGGAGAGGTTCACTAATTAAGATTTTTTAAAAACTATTTTCAGGCATTCAGAAACAATGAGTCTTCAGACAGCATATTCTGAAATTGATTATTTCAGGTGATAAGCTCAGCTCTGCCGGCTCGGGGGTGCCAGGGCAGGACTCACCAGGTCGCCGTGAAGTGGCCTCATTCTGGGTGAGCCAGTGAAGGTGACGCCTGCATCTGCTCTAAGACCTCAATGCTCAGAGGTGTTCTGTAGGCCAGCAAGGCGTCATAACCTGGGAACTGGCTGAAACTGGAAACCCCAGAACCACTAATCATGTAATTGATGAGCACATGGGCTTGGGAGCAGCACTGCCCCATCCTACATGAGAGGTTTGCTTTACTCATTTTTAAATAATAATAAGAAAAGTGTAGTCCATACGTGATTTTAAATATTCTCCCCAGGATCACTGAACACAATTTAGAAGGTCAGGAAATCGCATTTGGCCCCATCACAAATTCTCTTGGACTAATTAAGATGCATTAATCTCTAGACTCTCCTAACTGCTTCCACAAAGGGCTGTGGAGGGCCTGCTCAGTTGTGCCCCCTGCGTCCCTCTGCTCCTCTCTGTTTTGAACAAAGCCCAGATAATAGTGATGCGGGAAGAGAGAGAAGGAAAGCTTCCCACTCCAGTTGCCCAAGTTGACTCCAGCAACCAGTGGTGGTAACTCACTATCACAGCCCAATTCAGTTTTATTCCGTAGTTGAGATCCTCAAGGAATCTGAGCATGGAGCCAGTAATGATCATGTTGGTCACATTGCAGCCCTTCTCTAAAGTGTGGTCTGTGTGTTTGAAAGACTTCTAGCTTTGCTCACAACTCATTCTAAAAGTTAATCTTCATGATTTTTCAAGTAGCATCATCATATTTTTATTCAGGAAAGGAGAGAAAATTTATCTTTCCTTCCTAAAACTTTCACACACAATAAAAATAACACAAAGAAGGCCTCTCTGTGTCCCAGCTATCTAATTAGACCTGGAGTCTTTGCTATTAAATTCAGGGTGAGCTTCCTCTGAGCTTATCAGTAAGAAGCCCAAAAATGGTGGCTGGAAAATTAATTCACTGGACGAGAATGAGAATCCCTGAATAAAACAACAAAAGAGGAAAGACTAAGCAGTTCATTGTCTTCAGAGAAGTCTCTATTATCCATTGCTAAAAATCACAGGGACCAACTGGGATGCTGCTAATGACATCTCTACAACTGGAGCTTATGGAATATCAGATGTGAACTGCTAAACCCTGTGAGATGTTGCATTGTGTTAACATTAGGCCCCAGGCTTGGGGGCACCAGTGCCCAAACCATTTCTGGCCCAAACATTTTCAAAATAAAGAGAAGTCCCTGGTGTTATCTGGACTTTTCCTCCCATGAGCATGCGTGGCTCACGGGACATCTGCAGGTCATGGCCTGGAGGCATGTCCATGTGACCAGCACTTGTGCACACTCTGTAGGGTCCAGAGGTGTGAGTTTAGGAACATCTCAGGTATAAGGAAGGACTTTCCAGTTTTCATCAGGATCTGCGTTTACAGCTGGAGAAAACTCAAACTGAATCTCAGGACCACAAATCCCGGAGTCCAGCCAAGGCCGATTCCTGCATATTCAGCTGCTGTGCTGTTGAATTTATCCGTTTTATTGTATTTCGTGTGTTTGAGCTGCCTGCCTCTGACTTGCCTTTGGCATGGATGCTTCCTCAGAGCCTCTGTTGACTGGTGAAGATCTGGACACTGACTCCAGGTGCTTCCCTTTTAGTCCCCTGTTTCAGGCCCTTTCCTTCAAGTGCTGGCCCCAGTCTGCAAGCAAGTGCACTCTGGTGGCCTTGGGTGAGACCTGCCTCCTTCCAGCTTTGATGCCTTTGCTGCCTGAGACTCAAACTCAGGAAGCTCTCACCTTCCACCTGACTGCTTGTTTTTTTTTTTCCAATTGTAAGTGCACACAAGTGTCTGGGGGTGGCATGCAAGAACTGGAAACAACAGTAGCCTTTCAATAGGTGGAGATGAGATCAAGGACACAGAATTATCATCAATGCCCTCAGAGCCCTCCCCCATTTGAGAACCATTGTTGAGTGCAGGTTGGGGCCAGCAGCTGGCACAGGGCCATGCCACAGCCTCAGGTATGTGGTGGGCTACAGTAGTCAGGGAAGGATCCCAGGGACCGGCTCAGGGAGGGGTAAGGAGGGTACAGTTGTCAGTCCAGGGAAGGGGACACACCTTTACCTGCCACCCTTGTCAAGATGCCACCTAACCACAGCGGCTGCCCAGGGCATCAGAGACCAGCACAGGGCACCTGTGTGTACTGTGCCTCCTTGTAAGTGTGGTCCCTGATGAAGTGCAGCTGCTCCCTGGACATAGCTGCCTTCCTGGGGAGCTTCTCATTCAGTTGGGGTTCTCGGAAGCTGGGGGCCAGGTGGGCAGAGTCCTGGAGAAAGTTCTTAACTGTCTCACCTGGTGAGTTCTGTTCTCAGCTCACTTCATCTGACAGTGTTTTCTCCTAATCTCAGTGTTTTTCATAGTTGTTTAGAAGGCTGGGCCTGTTTGTGGTTGGCTGATGGTTTCCACGTATTAAATGGTTCTTTCTCTCTGTGGGGAGATCAAGGGCGAGGTGGCCTGACCAGTCTCCAGCGAGGCCCATTATGGAGGACAGTCATGGGTTTAGGGTTTTGACATCCCACTGCTTCCCTGTGTCTCTGGCGGCCTTGCTGGGACACCTGAGACCTGGCAGCACAGCTCCGACTGGGAGGTAGTGCCAGCCACGAGCACTTGGCAGGCCGGATGACCTTGGCAGGACTCAGGGTGACAGTTCCAGGACTTCTGTGAGCGCACTTGGTGCAAACACCAGAAAGAAGGACACGTGAAGTGACCCTGAGCAGGACAAAGTTGATCTACCAGCGCTGGTCGGAGACGGCAGAGCAGCTGGGCAAGCTGAGGGGAGACGCCCCGCGGCCTCAGTGGAGCTGGCGCCAGTCCAGTCGCAGCGCTCACAGCGACCTCCTGTGCCCAGCACATTCCAGGGGTCTTTCTGTGAGCGACATGGCTCATCCGCAGGAACACCGGCTGATAATAAGAGACTTTGCCCTTTCAGGGGTGGGAATAATCAGAGGATGCCCTCCCCATCCTCTTCCTCTCTGTTTCTCGGAGACACGGGGCCACAGTGTGGGCGGCAGCAATGGGAGCCCATCCTCGTGTTCGCCACACAAAGGGACACTGAGGAATCTCCAGAAACAAAACCTGCGGGAAACCGGAGCAGCCTGTTTGTATGAAAGTCAGAAAAGGTTTGCTGAAGCCAAATGCCAGGCCACAGGGGTGAGAGAGGTGTTTCCTAGAGGTGAAAAGTAGACCTCCCTGACAAACTGTTAAATGATTGACTTAACATCCCCGCTCTTTGTGGCAAGAGGAAAGGTCTGTTAAATTTCCAGTCAAAATGGCCCATGAATGAGTAATCACAGCAACCCTAACAGTCTTGATTTCCTGGCAGAACTGTGATACTCGTGAGTTTTGCATGATTGATGGCTGTTGACTGACAATGAGTTTTATGGAATAATAAGCGGAGTCCCAGACGGCAAGAGGTGGAACACAAAAGCGGGAGGCCCCACCTGCGAGGGGTGCACGGTCACGGCCACAGGGCCTGTCGTCCAGGACCGCCCCAGACAGCACCCGGCTGGAGCCTCAGAGAAGCGGGGGCGGTTCCATCAGCACCGGCCTGCAAACGACGTTGTCCCTTCTGTCTTTCTATTGTGACAGTCCCCTGTGCAGCCTGTGCGCACGCCCAGTCCTCAGGTAGGAACATTGTGGGCCTTGTCTGTGGTCATTTTGCCACAGGCAGTGAGGATTCTTGGCGTGGTAACTATAGTGACGTCCAGGAAATCCAAGCTGAAATTCAAACCACACTAAATTATGTGCTGGGAAAATATTCAGGCTGATCAATAACGGTGAGGAAGAATACAGGCCTGTGTGCTTCTGGGAGCCCAGCGTGTGCTGGAGAAGAAAGCCAGCCCTGTGGGTGAAGGTCGCCTCCAGCGCCCTGGGAAGCAGGAGCGACTGGAAGTCTGGCGTTACTGATGCAAAGGTCACTTGTAAGTCACACTTGATTTACCTGACACACAATGTTATTTTTGTCATGTTTTAGAAGCCAGCTGAGCACGACCAGGTCAGGGGATGGTGGTGGGGGCTGGTCCAGAGCTGAGTCTCCCCATGGGCTGGAGCAGGTACCCAGAGGGCAGCCCCAGACGGGGGTGAAAGTGTGTGTGGTTGCACAGGGGGACCTTGCTAACAGGGTAACGAGGACAGTTATTCTCAGACACTGAGCAGGGAAGGAGGGCCCATGTCCATGAGCAGTGTCCCTCAAATGTGAGTGAGGTCCCTGAGTGGGCATCTCGCAGAGGAGGCTCCGTGCCTCCTGGAGCACCAGGCAGCGCAGCAGTGGGTGTGAAGGTGGGTGTGAAGGTGCCACCAGGCTGGCCGGGCAGAGCAGGTGCCTGAGCTTTAACCTCCTGCCCGGCTGCCTCTGAGCAGCCTTTATCATCCTCGTGGTTGTGATGTTGCCCTGATCCTCATCGAAGAGATGGGAGCAGAGGCTTATATGTCAACCCAGTTCTGTTTGGATCTGGGATGGAAGCTAGTAGCCTTGCCTCAAGGCCAGCTAAGTGGCCTCGGGCACAGAAGTGGACTGGGGTCTTGTAGGCTCATTCCAAGAACCTGTGCGCTGCTGGCGCAGGGCATGTAAATGTCTGGTCCCCGGCAAAAGGGCCTCACGGCTGACAAAGCCAGACAGGGCCTCCACCATCAATGTTAACAATTCTACTAGTCCGTGTGTTAAAGCAAGTATTTCCCTCTCTCAATAAAAATAGTGAAAATATATGCCAAGATGTTCTCCAGGGCGTTTGCCATCTTTAACTGGTGGCCCCTAAATGGACTTGAGACTGTTTGGCATCGCAGCTCTCTGAAGAAGAGTGTTATTGTTTTCTTCACCAGCTGCAAGGTGGTGGAGGGGGCTAGACCCATGAGAAGCCACCTGAGCGGCCAGTGGCCCAGAAATTGCTGCAGGAAACGTGGAAAGCTGGGGCTGAGCAGTGGGGTGAGGCCGCTGCACTGGAGTCTGCCCAAGGCTCTGAGGCTCAGGGCCCCCTTCCGTGAACCAGAGGGGGCACCACCCCCAGGCAGCTGTGGAAAGCAGGACGTACTTGGTGCTAACTTGCAGGGAGTATTGTAGCTGGCAGCTCCTAGTGCACTGGCTGTGCACTTGGTTTAATTTAGTTTCCTTTGCAGCATGGAGAGCCCCTCCCTACGGATCAAACCCACAGAGAAGCTCCTCATAAATCAGCTGTTGTACCTGCCTCCCTCTCTCACCTCACTTGGGAAAGGTGTCTTTCCTCGCCCCACACATTCCTGGGAACACGGGACACAGAGCTGGTGCCCAATTATAAGGACACAATGTGTAGAGGAGCCTTTGTGGTCTCTGAGGATCCCTTCCAGAGATCCATGGAAGGGCCGAGCCTCTGCCCATGTGAGTCCTTACCCAGTTTTAAAGTGAGACCTACTCAGTAAGTGCTTCCTGAATTCTTTTGAACGTGTATGCACAAGTGTGTTTTTTGTGTGTGCCTGTGTGCATGGTGTGTGTGTGTGTGTGCACACATGTGCATTGTGGGGGGGGGTGTCAGGGAAACAGCAGGAAGGAAGAGATAACAGATTGTTAAAAGCTGAGAAGATACTATTCTAGTTGGGATAGCAGCAGTTCTCATTACAGCCAGAACTTTTACACCCTAACACAGACATTTTTAAAATCAGGGTTGTTTCCTGAAGGGTTTTGTATATGACACTGTGCTCAAAGGCCATTTCTGACACTTTGAACCACTTTGAGCCACCAAAATCAGTGACTCCTCCCAGCATGCTGAGAGAACCCTGAAACTCAAAGTCCCTCTGGAGACGCTGGCCACAACACACAGCCAGCAGCACCAAATGCTGTGAGTCAGCTGCTGGGCCGTGTAGTAAGAGCAGCAGGGGAGCAGTGGGGAGCTGGCAGGACGGAGGGAGCAGCCCCTCAGGCAGGACATGGGCAGAGAGGCGGAGTGCCGGGGAGGCAGGAGGAGCCGCTGTGGCAGCAAGGGTACAGAGCAGGCCACACCTCCAGAAACAGGGGAGAGTCATAGCTTCAGGGTGCTGTCTCTGCAATGCTGCCTGCTGACCAGGTGCCACTTAGGCAGGCGCCTCACCTTTTAGATCATCTGTAAAGGGGGCAGTAAGTGGGAGAGTGCACTCATAACTTAGACACCTGTTTCTGGATTAGAGAAGCATGCGGGTGGCCGCAGGACCTGGCACACACGGATCTGGGTTGGGACTGGTCATGCTCCTTATGATAGGGAGTGTTTTGCTATAGCACGTCTTACAGAGCTGATGTGAGAGATAGCTCCCTCTCTATACCCTAAAACTGTGTCTGACACATAGTAGACACACATGAGTGTGTGCTGAATGGATGGAGTTCCCAGCGATCTGGGGGAAATGTCCCATGCTGGGTAGCCTGGTAAAGACCCATCCACTCATTGTTCCTGAACACATTGGCTAAGTATCTGCTATATCCTGAGCCCTGTTCTAGGCTTAAATCCCCATTTCCAAGATCACATTCAGGGGAAGGGAAACAATTAAAATATGGCAAGCAAGGGTATTAAGCAGCATCCCAGGAGGGGACGTGCACACTGAGAAGAGCAAAGGAGCTGGGCCACATGGACGGGCTACGTCGGGAAGAGCAGAGGGGCCGGTGCAGTGCAGGAAAGTGCAAAGAGGATGTCTGGCAGAGGAGAAGTGGCCCTTGCCCAATGCAGGAAGGAGGAGAGGGAGACAGCCACACAGTGGGGGAACCCCCCAGGCGGGGCAGGTAAACAGAGAGCTGGGGCAGGGGCTCACCTGGGCCCCTGGACCAGGATGTGCAGGGGAAGGGAACTGGAGAGCAGGGCAGGCAAGTAACAAGGCCGCCTCACAGTAGACAAGGACCCTGGCTCCTCCTCCCTGGGAGACGGGGGGGGGGGGGGGGCTTCTGAGAGTGTGGGGCAGAGCAGTGATGTCAGTTGGCCATGTGGGCAGAGTGGGTGCTGGGGGAGCCAGAGGAGGTGTTTGCAATAATGCAGGGCAGGAAGGAGGTGGGCTGTGGCTAGGAGGTAGCCACAGCAGGGACAGTAGCTTAAAGGCTCTGAAAAGGTCTGCAGTAAGAAATCCTGCTCAATTCTAAGTGCCTCTGCACTGTCCACACTTAACAGAGCACAAATCCTGTGTTCTCCATAACATATCCTGGTGTCCACAGGGCAGTTTAGAAACACTGCCCTAGAGGACTGGGGGGATGGCAGGAGAGCATGACGGCTTACACGTGTATAAGGAACCACGTGTGTAAGGACACATGTAGAAGGACTGTGTCAGTACAGACAATAAAGACAACTGTGGGACCCAAAAAAGTGACATAAAATAAGATGCTCAGAACCAGATCCAGTGTACAGGCCCTCACCCAAGGGAGAAAACTCCAGAATAGGCAAATTAGTCCAGTTTTTGAGGGGTGAGAGATTTTTTCCTATTTGGCAAGTAAAACCAGTGGCTGGAGAAGACATGAGCCCACATGGTGTCCTTCTGAAAGAAATGTTTGGAGGATTAATATGATAGCAAATCTGTGGTACACTGACTTGTATTTGATCAATATTTATTCCAGAATTATTAGCTGTAAGAACAATAATAGAAAAAAGTACCATGTAAATATAAAGTCTTATTATAGCTAGCAAATTGGATGCATAAGCTGATTAATTTGAAATCTGTTTGGATATCCTTTGGCTTACATTGCCAAGTTTCTGGATGTGCAGTTTGAACTGGTGACTTTCAAAATTGATGCTGAGGGCAAGAGACAGTGCTAATTAGTGCGTGAGCTTTTCACATCTGAAAATCTGGGAATGAGTCCTTCTTGGGTCAAAAGTGAAAATGAGCTTGGTTCTCTCACTCTGATCCCTGTTGACATTGTCGTCATCACAAAACTATCATGTTATTTGGCATCACCACCAGGCCGTGTCAAGAGACCCTCCAACCGGTGCTGCAGGGCTCGGTGGCAGATCCAGGCCGCGCCGTAGCAGGGAGGGAGTTTGCAGGAAGCAGTCTGCACGCCACATAAACAGCACAACCCAGTGGCTTTAGCCCTCTGATTTCATAAGGAGTAAATTCATATGGACCAATTTTAAATGAAAAAAAAAGGAAATTAATGATGCATATCCAATCTAAAAGATGGTGTTGTCTACTTTACTCCACTCCTTGTGTTTCATTTCATTGATTGTGCCCTATAATCTGAAGTCACATAAGCATATAAAATGATGCGGCACAGCAGAAGGCAAGCCTTCACACAGTGAGGTGCCACCCGGCGTGGCCTGTCACCCCTGTGCGGGCCTGTGTGCTCCTGCAAGCACGGGTAGGGGCAGAGGGGCTGGTGGTTGTGGAGGGGCTGGCAGCTCTCCCCTTCTCTGTAGTCATGTGTGGGTTTCCTGAGAGCAGAATTCTGGTGGCAAGAGGGGCTTAGGACTGAACCGGGACAGGCCATGAGGGAACGCTCCCAGCTCTCACATTTGTTTGTTCCTGGGAGTGCTGGGATTTTCCCAGGGGCTTGAATCAGTGTGCACAGACCAAGCTCCCAACCATCCCATGAAGACAACAGGTGTGAACAAGACTGGCCAAGGGCAACACATCCCACCGACATGGGAGACACAGACCCCATGGTGGCTGGAAAGGCAGGCGGGAAAGGAGGATGTCCAGGTCTGACCCTGAAGAGCTGTCAGGACTTCCAGTCTGCAGATGCCCGCTGGCCATGGTGTAAGCCATTACCAAGCTGAGCCTTAGGCTTCTGGGGAGGAAAAACGCAGCAAAATTCAACAACTAGAGTTTGGACCTGGGTCAAGCTGAAAAGCAGACAGAGAAATGTTAGAATTCGCTCCTTTAGATTTTTCAACCTCAAAGAAAATCACCAGATACCAGGGAGATAAGAGAAGACAAAAAATTCAAAGTCTCCCAGGCTCCCGTCTGCTCCACCTGCTGTATACAAGTAGGCCGAGGAGAAAAGGAGGCCGTGCTGAGAGCCAGGCGGGAGACACGCCTGCATTGAAAGGCATGTTGGGGTTTCCTTTAGTTTCATTTATGCAAGGAATTTTTGTGGGGTGCCTATGACAGGCATTCCCTGAGGTCCACTGTGGACCAGGGACAACTCCTGGGGTCCCTCATCAGTGACCCCAAACACCCTGGCAATTCGAGCATCATTAAGAACAGGTGATAACAAACCTGGTCCCTGAACCCCACCAATGCTTCTCCAGGTCAGTGGTCAGCTAGAAGACTCTTGGCGTCCCCTCCCATACCACCATCTGTGGTCCCTGGGAACTGACTTCCCTGAGAATTATCACGTGGCTTTCTGGGATTCCCAATGGCTTTATCAATAACATCAAGTTGGGAAGATCGTGGAGGAAGGAAGGGCACCGAGGAAGGAGGGCCCAGGCAGCACCTGCACTCAGGGTGGCACAGGGCCACTGCTGGGCTCACCGCTGCATTCCCGGGTCTTTAGCCGGCATGTTGGGTGAGTATTAGTTGAGCTGCAACAGGAGGAGGGAGTCAGTGACAACAGGGGACAGGCCACGAGCTGTCTGCAAGTGTGTGTGGCCGCAGCTAACATCCTCCGAGCAATAACTCCATTTTATGTCTTTCACATTTAATAGCAAATTTGCCATTTAATCTTTAAGACAGAAGTTACTTATTCTCAATCTACCACTCCTCACACGGCTGTAATCTCACGCCACTCATTCTGGCTGGTGGCACGAGGCCGTCTTTCCATTAGCTCACATCCTTCCCGAGGTGGCCTCCTTTACAGATGGCTGATCAGCAATCAACACCAGTTTGTTTCAATCAGAACAGCTCCCGTTACTTCTCATTTAAAAGCTGTTCCTCCAGCAGCACATTAGTGGGAGGCATATAGAGCGACGCTGATTGTAACAATGGGCTGTTTTTCCTTAAGAAGAAATGTGTCTGGAATCCAAAGGAAAGAAAGAAAAGAAAAATTCCATAATTTGCATATCGGTCCGTGGACCTCAAAGGTGATTTTAGCCTCTCCTACTTATTGACATGTATAATGTCCCTTTTTGAGTTCAAGAAGGAAATTATACATTTTCAATCACGAAATTGAGACCAGACAATAAATACCTTCCCTGGACCCACAGACCTCAGACCCATTGGCACCACAGGAATGCAGGAAGCTCTGCAGAATCGGAATTTAGGACAACCATGTGCTTGATGTCGCTCTAGCTGGAGTTTTTGGTAAAGGAATAGTCGAATGTTCTGACGTCACTCATCCCTCAAGAGGAGAGTGGAAGCCCATGCCTGGCCCTCCACCTGCTGCCCCTCTCTTCTTCAGTGGCCCTCTGTGAACCAGCTGGGCCTTACCTGGAACCCTGCGGTACTGAGACTAAGCACGAAAGCTTTCCAAAAGCTCGTTCCCTCACGCTGGGAGATGCTAATTTTTTTTTTTTTTTTTGGCAGGGGCTGGGTTTGAACCTGCCACCTCTGGCATGCGGGGCTGGTGCCCTACCCTTCTGAGCCACAGGCGCCGCCCAATGGAGATGCTAACTTCAATAACAGGAATCCATGAAGTGATTTTCTTATCCTGCTCCTCCTTCCTGTATTTCACTTGGGTAAAGGCCACCCATACTCAGAAATCAGCATTTGTCACCAAGTAAAGGGGACAACTTAACATTCAACCCCTAATTAGTAAATCCAATTTTTTATTAGAGGAGATTTTGAAAATGTACCGTTGCATTTACACAGTGTAGACTGCTGAAATTCGACATCGGGATCTTTATTACTTACATAGCTGAAATTGGTGATGTTCTCTAATTCCTATGCCTTCATAAAAAGGGGGTAAGTTGCTTCGATACGTAGTAGTTGCCTGATCCTTTCAGAAAGATACCAAGAGGTTTAGCACTGACCATTTCTTCCTTCTGTGTAGACACGGTGGCGTGTCTCCGCAACGCTGGCTTTGCTCAGAATGTAACTGATGCTCCTCTGCCCCCTCAGCTTTCAGCTGATTACAACAGCCTGCCACGATGTCATTGCTGCAAGATCTCTGAACGGACTTCTCTCTCCTCCCTCCCCCGTACCACTGTGTCCTTACCCAGATGTCACTCAGGTGTGTTGGCCCATGTCATAGACCATGACCCGCTGCAGGGCCACACCTCTCTTCCTCTCCTCATCATCCTCTTTCTTTCCTCCCTCCTCCTCCTCCTCCTTCTTGGTCTAGCACAGTGTACTTGAACCATTAATTAATTCATTAAACAAACATGGTTCATTAATTAATCCATGAAACTAATATTTATTGAGGATATACCATGTCCAGAGCACGGTACTGAGCACAGGGCACAATGATGATGGGACATCAGTGATGAATTTATTTAACAATCAAGGAAAAAGTGGGAAGAATCCCTCAAACACCTCAAAAGTGTGTGGCTCCTGCCCATTCAGGTGCAGTGAATGAACGTGGACTGAGGATTTCTTAACAGTTCATTGCGTATCACCTGTGTAGTGGGGATTATATTGGACATGGGTACTTAGCTTTAGCAGAGCCCAGTTCTGACAGCACATCACTGCTGCAAACCCCGCAGGACGCAGACGTGACAACTTGCTACATGCCATGCAGTTTCCAAGACAGCAATGTCTCATTACAGGAAAAAAATCTGGACAATTTTCTGGTTATTCTCTGCTTTGACATTTCTCCTGGATTGGAAATCTTTAAGGAAGAATTTTTGGAAGAAGGTACTGTCCAATATGCAAATGGAATAGGACCTTCTCCCATCCAGACTGTGTTCAGGTCTAAAATTGGACATGATCTCTTACCATCTCCGACTGGTGTCTTTTCTAGGACATTCATAAACAGCACACCCACAAACGAATGTGAAAAGAATCACATGGTCGTCAGAATTCATCAGGAGTTCTTTACTAACCAGAAATTCAAAAATTAACCATTTTTTGGACCAACCTGAGTTCAGAAGCATCTGTGTATGTGCGGAGAAGAGGCCCTATGTGTAAATACAGCCTAAATGTGTGAAGAAGAAACGGGTGTGCACCCACATGAGAACACTCTCACGTTTCTATTTAACCTTTTACAAATAAAAATTTTTGGATGAAACAAGCTGCAAATCCTTGAAAAGGAGTTTTGAAATTGAGTAATTGTTATGCCTCTCAGGAGGCGTAAGGGGAGAGGGGCGGACCATGAGCAGAATCTGGGAACTCAGTCTAATTCGGGCCCTGACACTGACTTGCAGTGTGACCTTGAGTAAATCACCTACTCACCATGTGCCTTACTCTCACTCAATCTGTAAACTTGAGCTTAGCAGTGACCTTAGTTACCCCATGGGAAACTGTGAAAAGAAATGAGATACCACTTCTGAACTAGTGGGGAAACCTACAGAGAATGGGGAAAAGAGTGACAAAAATGATTAAGAAGAAGCTGGATTCCTTGAACAAAGGTTAAATGACACACAAGATAATTAGACTAAAAAAACAGAGCACCAAGAAGTGACTCAATGATTGTCTTCAAGTTATGGTATTTTCGTGTTGATCTCGTCTCCCTCTTGGTCCCTCTCTCCTTTTCTCACGGGCTTTGCTGCTCTCGTGCTCTCCTAGCCCTAACCAGCTGGAGCAAACCTCGCCCTGACGCATCACTCAGCCTCTCCCAATTCAACCAAACCATTAGCCTTTGTAGGACCCTGAATGGAGGCGACCCACTTGAGAGCGGCCTCTGCTACCACCTGAAACCCCTGTCAGCCTCCTGTGTGTCTGCTGACATTTATCTGAAAATACCCAGCCTTGTGTCCTCCAATTTTCTGGCTCCTGGGCTGCCTGGAATTGTTTAAAATAAAATATAGAATTGAACAAACTTGTCCTATGACAAAATTCATGTTCACCTAAACACAACCCTCACACCTTCCTCTTTGCCCATTCTAATAGAATCTCCTTCAGCAACGGCCGGACCTCCAACTTGACTGAAAATATTTTTCCCCCAGTGGTATTATGACTTTCTTTATATGTAGAAAGTAAAAAGCTTGCAACATGTAGCACATAATTCAATTTTACAAAATCTTCTTGACTGAAAATACTTAGACCAGTTGGGCCACTGATCTTACTGAGAGAGGAATCCAGAGAGAGGATCTAGGGAAATAACGGAAACATTCGTGCAGTCATCACAGGACTAACTCATTCCAAAACAGAGTGAGGAGGAAAGACACTGGACCCAAAGCCTTTGCCAAAACCTTACAATTTACATCCAACTCCTTGAGTGCCGCAATAAACACTCAGAGCCTGCCACCGGAAAAAGAAATGGGAGAAAATGTGGAATCTCTAGTAGCAAATGTTAGAACTCAGTTTGGCATCCAACTGTTTGAGGAATGCAATAATAAAGAAATCAATCTACTTTAAACTAACAAAAAGTATTCCCCTTTCCTGTCACTCAACACCTGTCAAATCAATTGGAACAGTAAATAGACGAAGAGAGAGATGTGACCACTTCACAGTTCACACGATGAAAACCAGCAGCAGACAGGAGAAGCTTCTATCTCTTTATTATCTCACTAGGTGCCAACCAGGCGAGGTAAGCCATTGTTCCCAATTATTGTCATTCAAGCACTCATCAATAATTATTATAAATCCAGAAAGAACTGACTGGCACCTGCATTGACATCAAAATATGTCCCTTTCCTTCTGCTCATCAGTAATGTCACCAGTGGAACGTGGCAGTTTTAGCAAGAAGGGATTAGTAGTGGAAGCTTTGATTGAGAATCATAAACCCAGGTTCTTCAAACCTGTACCTTTGCACACTATAAACTAATGGTTTTCAAGCTTCAGTATTTTCAAGAACATTCCCTTGCTGAACTGTGCGTTCTTAGTATCCAGCCTTTACTTGCAGGCCCCTGCATCAGGTGTCTGAATTATTAACCAGCAGGAAGATGATGCCCAGCCACTGTGCACTACTTCAGTGAACGCTTATACTGCTCAGAGGTTCTTCTTCTTTGAAAATATCTCAGAGCTCATGTGGACTCATAAAAATATGCTGAGGAACAGATACTGGCTCAGCAATACAAGCACCAAAATTCCATCTTTTTAAAGAAATATGCAATAGCAACTATGTTTCACTGACTCCAAAAGTCGCCTCCATTTTCTATTTTTCATGTCCCCCTCTGGATTTTTCTAGGATAGTTTGCAGCACTGTTGCAATGCTTATATGCCTTATGAGTTATTCTTTAATAAGTCCAGAATCACAGAGCACTTTGAGATCATCAAATAAAAGCTGATCTAGAACGACTGTTGCATTGCCTAGTCAGCAAGATCAGTGCAAATTGATCTTCACAGATCAGAAAGAAACGTGACCATCACCTGGAAGGTCAGGCCAACCAGGACCCAGCCCACAGCAAAGGCTCAAGTTGATACATACATTACCAGGTTGGGGGGGCAGTTTTAGACAAGTTATGTAAACTACTCTTTCAAGATTATTTTTGACAGGAAATTGGGTTAATCTCATAATCTCTCCTGTTCTTGTTCTAGTCTGAGTTGTCAAGGGGGGTAGGTAAACGTGCCATTTTCTGGTTTTGTTTCACGGGTTGTTAGGAGAGTGGGCCAGTTTCACACCCTTTGCTGCTTGCATTACTATATCAAGATTGTCACAAGAATTGATAAATTTCAGACTGTCTTTCTTGTCCTCATTACAATCTTAGGATTGTCATGAGAATGAATTGATTTTGTGCCACTTTTTTGTCCTCATTACAGCCTTTGTCATGAGAATGGCTTCATTTGGAGCCGTTTTTGTTCCTGCAGCCATTTCCATCCCGAGAGCAGAGACTCTTCAATGAAAAGAAAGAGACACCGGTCTCAGGCTGGTCCTCAGAGCAGCAGGTCCTCCTGCAGAGACCAAGTGAGGACAGGGACAGGGACAAAATGTGTCCCTTCCCGTGAGGAATTTTCCACTGTGAGTTTCATGACCCTGATGTGATCACAGAAGGCAGATGACAAGCGTCACCCATGTTTACTTGAGTCATCTGCCCCCTGGGAAGAGAGGGTCCCCACTGCTCCAGGGGGCTCTGTGAGGGAGTAAACTGGAGACCCAGAAGGAGGACTGGGCAGGGGACAGCAGGAGCAGTTGGGAGGCCCCAGGCCGAGGCACTGTGACAGGAAACACATTCAAATTATTGGGTCAACTTCCTGATCATGAGACATGAGAAGAATAAATGTTTCCCCCACATTCAACTCTCTAAAATACAGGTACTATCCCAAATAGGTTGTATCTCCTTTACTGAAAAATATTCAGATCCTAATGAACTCAAGCTAGATGCAGGCACAAAGGGCAATCTTCCCTAAAACTGGACGGGGCTCAGTGTCAGGGTGTGAGCACAGGCTGGTCTTCAGCAAAGCCTCAGACTTACAACCAGCCAGAGAATCACCTCTAGCTTTTGAGAACCTGCCATATTAGAGATAATATTTGCAGTCAGCATTTTAGAAGAAAGTTCAGGCGGTTAATGAGTTAAAATGCACAGTAAGGAAGCAGGGTGAGTTCAGGGCTGTCCAGGGGTGGGAAGCAGGGTGAGTTCAGGGCTGTCC
>NW_003852422.1:3739337-3762525 GCF_000181295.1 Otolemur garnettii
CTGTCCAGGGATGGGAAGCAGGGTGAGTTCAGGGCTGTCCTGTCCAGGGATGGGAAGCAGGATGACTTCAGGGCTGTCCTGTCCAGGAATGGATCACATCATGTGTTTTGTTCATCTCTTTGATCAAATTCAAATCAAGTATTTTTATCTTAATTGAAGGTAAAATTTTCAATTTTATCTGCTTCCTTTTTATATAAAATACATTATTTAGTTGACTGAGTTAATTACAGAGCACAGGCTGGAGAGACAGGAAGAGAATTGTTTAAAGGAAATTTGGACCAGGAAAGATGATGTATTAAATAAATTTGTGCTTCCTGGAAATAGATAAACTTTGTGGCCTCCAACAGAGAAAAAAGGACCCATGAAATGGGCCTGTTCCTACAGAGCCAGGCACTGCGTGCAATGTGGCTTAGAGTGGGCACAAGCCCAATGGCATCACCCTTTAATGGGTGAATGAAACATGGCCAGTGCACGTGGTGAAACCCCATTCAGCTATGGAAGAGAACGGGCGCTGACACATGCTACGTGCTCAGTGCCGGGGCCAGACGTGGACAAGCACTGATTGGGACTCTGTTTATGTGGAATGTCCCGTCTGTCAGGACAGACAGGGGAGTAGCTATCTAGAGCTAGAGAGAGATGGTGGGGAGTGAGTGCCAATGGTTACAGGGTTTCTTTGTGGAATCCATGGAAAGGTCAGAAAGTTAGATTGTGATGATGGTTGCATAATTCTATAAACTTACTATAACTCATTGAATTGTACAATTAAAACAGGTAACTGATAGAATATAAATTATATATCAGTAAAACTGGGTTTTTTTTTAATAGAGATTTTGTAATATTCTCCCCAGGAGACCACTTTAAGTCTAAAGTAAAGTGGCCTTTGTTTAATAGGCGGCAGATGAACAGGAAGAGATCTGAGCAGGAAGCGTGTTTAGTAGGAGAACTGTTAACCTACCAGGAGGGAACTATCAAGACTGCTACAGCTAAGTCTGGTGGAATTTTCTAGTAATTGAAAGAGGAACATTTTCTTCTACCTCCTGGTAAAATAAACTCATCTCATTTAAGTTGGCCTTAACACTCTTAGACTTGGCACCCAAGAATTGGGTGGCACTGCTTTGGGGATCCTTGCAGTCCTGTGGTTTGGGGAACTGAAGGTTAATTAACCAGAGAGAAAGGCACAGCACTGCGTCAGGGCGAGCCACCTGTGAAAGGGGCGCGTGAGTGAAGAGCGAGCTGGCCTCCTTGCAGCATCCCAGACAAGAGAGGGAGCCCGAGTTAGGCTCTGGGGACTTGGAAGGAATGAAAGAACAAGGTAATTAGGGAAGAGAAGCCCTGGAGGGGAAGGAGAGGGGAGGACAGGGGATCTGCGGGAGGGCTGAGGCGCAGCTGTCAGATCACAGCCAGCGTCCTGACCAGGCACTCGCGTTCCGCGATGTTTGACAGTGTTGCTGGGCTAATGCCTTCGTGCCCAGTGTAATAAGAAACTGTGATCATTACAGACTAAACATGATAGAATTTCTGGAGGGTTCTTACAGGGCAAAGAGCCGTCAGGTGGGAGTGAGCACAGCTAAGTGGCCAGGAATGTGTTGAATAACGGTCAGTGAAGGGCCAGCTGAGAAAGGTGATGGGTCAGATGAGAAGTCTGACGCAGAGGCACGTCCCTCCCCAATGCAGGCTCAGCCACGGAGGTGGATCTTCCCTGCCCCTCCCTCCTCTGCTGCCCTGGAGCAGCTGGTCCCAGCACTTAGTCAGAAGGCCCAGAGCCCTGTACCCTGGTGACACAATGGATTCAACTCCCTGAGCTGAGTGACCTAAGGGTGCCTTACTGCTTTCCATTCATTTTTCTATGCAATTGTACACTTTTATGCATCTCATTTAACAAATGGTTAAGCTCTTTATGCTGTCAAGGGGTCATGTGTTGTCTGAAGGGATTCTAAGATATATTTCCTCATTCACAATTCTCCTGCTAATATTAAATACATTATGAAGAGTTAGAAAAGCCAGCACACCTCTTTGATAAGCAGGCCTCTCCTTGCAGCCTCTGTGCCCTCCAGAAGGCCGTCTGGTCCCGGGAAGCCAGGACTCCCACCCCTCCGTGCTCAGCCCGGGAGCTGGCGAGGCAAGTCCGTGTGTAGCCCAGGCTCCAGAAGGAGATGCACTTATATCAATGATAGATAAATCCCAGCTGGAAATATAGGTCCCTGACAACCTAATCACTGGAACCCTGTCAAGTAACCCCTAATTTTGAAGCGAGTGGTTAATTCCCAGCAAATTGATTTATGCACTGTTTGAGGTTTGGCGAGTCATGGTGTTCATCTGTTGTTACCAGGAACTCGGCTCTGCCTATTCATTTAGATCATTGACACAACCCAGTGCATCTCCCAAGAAAATCTCTTTTGTCAGCACATCTAGAATTTGCTAATTAAATCAACGATGGCATTATTCACTTTCTCAAGGAAAAAAACCCTCCCCACACCTACCAAGCTTTTTCTCCCTCCCACTCTCCTCCTCTTCTCTTCTTACTGTTCTCTTCCCTCCAAGTCTGAGATTCATAAGCAGCAGGAATCTCAAAGTTTAACTGGAATTTTCTGTGCTTTATTTTGTGTGCCAGCAACAGCAAACTGCAGCAGCATCCTCCTGCTCAATCAGTAGTGAACAGGCACACCTGCACACGGGCAGCCACACAGCGCACAGGGACTGAGCCACGTAGCCCCCTTCGGAAAACCAGGGAGGATCCTGAGCATCTCGTGAGCCTTGGTCCTTCACTGCCCTCCAGAAGTGCGGAGCTCACTGAAATGAGAGGCTTGGCCAGCACCACACTCGCCCTCGGTGTCATTCCAGCCCGAGTGAACTCCAAAAGCAAGGAAGGACAGGCTGTCCCTGACCCTCTGTGACTACAGGACCCTAACATCAGTGTTTCTCTGCGGACTCCAAGTTGGGAGGAATTACAGAGGGCTAGAACGAGCTATATTTCACATTTTGTAAGTTCTAGGTCATGATGTTTTTAAATTGGAATTTTCTTTCTCAATTCCTAGAAATTAAAAGGTAAAACATGGGAAGGAGATCTGGACACTGTTTTGTTGCCTTAATGTTGACCTAGAAAACTCTCCCCTCCTACTTATCAGAAGTAAAATAAGAGCTAAAACCAGAAGCAGAATAAATCTCCAAATGGCATTATTTATGTAGTTGGTTATTTTTTATTTCAATAGATTTAGGGGGTACAAGTGGAGTTTCGTTATATGGATATAATGTATGCTGGTGACGTGTACCCATCACCCAAATAGTGCACATTGAACCCAATAGGTAATCTTCCCTCCTCCCCTTCTGAACCTTCAGGGTCCTTTCTCCTCCTCTGTAGGACCCACAGCAGTCAGTGAGGACATGAAGGGCTTGGTTCTCTGTTACCTTAGTTACTTCACTTAAGATGGTCATCCAGCTCTGCCCAAGATGCTGCAGGAGACCTTCCTTATTTCCTTCTTGTCACTGAGTGGAAACCCTGGCATGTATTCACTACAGTCCTTTATCCACTCATCAGCTGATGGGCTCTTAGTCTGACTCCACTTCTTCTCAATTGTGAATTGTGCTGCAGTAAACATACGAGTGCACACAGGTTGATACAATGACTTCTTCTCCTCTGGTAGATACCCAGTACTGGGATTGCTGGATTGAATGGTAGGTCGACTTCTAGTTCTTTGAGAAATCTCCATACTGGTTTCCATAGAAATTACATTGATTTATATTCTCACCAGGAGTGTAATAAACATTCCCTTTTACTGCATCATGCCAACATCTATTGTTTTTGTTTTTGTTTTGTTTTTTACTTTTTAGTAATAGCCATTCTGACTGGGGTAAGGTGATAACTCACTGTGGTTTTATTTTGCATTACCCTAATGACAAGTGATGTTAAGCATTTTTTTATGTTTCTTGGCCATGTGTATGTCTTTTTCTTGAAAAATGTCTGTTCATGTCATTTTCCTACTTTTTAATGTGTTTTTTTCTTGCTGATTTGTTTGAGTTCCTTGTAGATTCCAGATATTAGTCCTTTGTCAGCTACATAGTTGGCAAATTTTTTCTTCCATATTGTAGGTTATCTGTTCACTCATGATTATTTCTTCTGACGTGAAGAAGCTTTTTAGTTTAATTCTCATCTATTTATTTATTTATTGTTCCATTTGTTTTCGAGGTCTTAATGATAAATTCTTTGCCTAAGCCAGTGTGCAGAAGAATTTTTCCTAGATTTTCTTTTAGTACATTTTTGGTTTCAGGTGTACCATTTAATTCCTTAATCTGCCTTTAGTTAATTTATTTTGCAGTTTTTGGCCAGGGCCAGGTTTGAACCCACCACTTCTGGTATATGGGGCCAGCGCCCTACTCCTTTGAGCCACAGGCACCAACCACCCTAGTTAATTTTCATATATGGTGAGAGAAAGGAATCTGGTTTCATTCTTCTGTGAATGACTATCCAGTTTTCCTGGCACAATGTACCGAATACCTTTCCTCAGCGTATGGTTTTGTCTATTTTATTGAAGATTGGTTGTTGTAGTGCATGGATTTATTTCTGGGTTCTCTTCCTAGCTCATTGGTCTTTGTGTTTATTTTTATTGCAGTACCATGCTGTTTGGGTTTCTGTATTCTTGTAGTGTAATTTGATGTCAGGTAATGTGATGCCTCCAGATTTGTTTCATTTTGCTTAGGATTGCTTTGGCTATTTGGTCTCTTTTGGTTCCACATGAATTTTAGGATTGTTTTGTTCTAGTTCTATGAAAAAAATAACCTTGATATTTTGATAGGAATTGCACTGAATCTGTAATTACTTTGAGCCGTATGGACATTTTAACATTATTGATTCTTCCTCTCCATGAGTGTGGCATATTTTCCCATTTGTTTTGTGTCATCTATAATTTCTTTCACCAGTGTTTTTTAATTTCTCTCATAGAGATCTTCCACTTCCTTGCTAAAGTATACCCCCAGGTATTTTACTTATTTATTTATTTATTTATTTGCAACTGTTATAAAAGGGATTTGATTTAATTCTCAGCTTGGTCATTATTGGTGTAGAGAAATGCTGCTGATTTTCGTACATTGATTTTATAAACTGAGACTTGACTAAGTTCCTTTAGCAAATCTAGGAGTCTTTTGGAAGAGAACTCTTTAGCATTATCTAGCTATAAGATTATTTAGTCTGTTTTTTTAAAAAAATACCTTAGAATTTTTAATTCTTAACAAGAAACAGTTGGGGGGGGGGTTAATATTTTTAATTGACCAAGAAGACCATAATCAATTATTGTGAGATGTGAAGAGCATGATCCTCTGGTGTTTGAAAGCATGGTTATGGTACACAAATACCTAGGTACTCAAATGACCAGGATGATACTACTGGTACCAGGGTAGGGAAGTATTTTCACTGGAATACATCTCCACAGAGTTATCTGGAAACAGACCAGACACAGTTTTATTCAATTTATTACTCTGGGTCAAAGTTTTAGCCTACAACAGAAACAGTAACTGTAGGATGTTATATAGTTATAAATAAGTGAGGCCCAAAGATAATAGACAGTGTATCAAGCATTATCCACCTAGAAGTTAAATGCAGAGAATTTGCCTGGTAAGGAGTAGAGTTCTTAAGGGTCAAATAGGGAACCTTGGGACAGCCCTCAAATTTGCAAAAGCAGAAAGTCACTACACCTGGAGCCTGGAGGGAACAGGGAGCCCAGGGCATGGGGGGCCAGGAGGAAACTCAGCTCCCCAGGCAGAGAGGGGCGCACCACCCAGGCCTCTCCTTTCCTCGTGCCCTTCACCTTTCACCCGTGTCCCCTGTTGGCCAGACCTCACCAGTGGCTGCCAATCCCTAAGCCCAGGAAACACAGCCAGCAGTGGGGGTGGGAAGAAGGAAGACTCAGCTCTAACAAACAGTTACTAATCACTCCACTTGAGCTGAGAATTCTGCTGGAGGCTACGAAGAATTCAAATGAACTGACCATGAATGTGTTTAAGAAGGAGCTGAGGAAAGTCCACACAGACATTTATTCACCTCTCAGGCCCTTCATTTTCTTCATGTAAAATGAGATACAAAGTCCACCTCTCAAGGAGCGCAGGTGGAAACCACCCATCACTTGCAGGTTTCCTTTCATTTCCTTCTCCCTGAGGAACTGACAATCTAGAATAATGTACTGGGTATTCTGAAAGAAGACAACATTGTATGCATCTTTCTCCACCCATGATACGGCTGTTTCACCCCATCAAACAAGCTCCAAGTGGTGCTGAATCTCCATAAATTCGTGCATGAATGTCACATCCATGCTTGATCCTCACCCATTGTCCCCTGCTCTACTCCAAACTTAAGATCCTGGCTTTTTGCCATCATACTCTGCAACTGTGTTGCCTGATTTTATAAATAAAGGTTTATCAGCACACAACTGCACCCCTTTGTTTATGTATATCCTCTATGGTTTCTTTCATGCCACAATGTCAAAGTCGAGTGATTGTGACAGAGACTATGTGGCCTCCCAAAGCCTAAAATGTGGCTCTTTACAAAGCAAGCTCAATGACCCTCCTTCAAATAATGCCACAAGTGCATCTCCTCCTTGAGAGAGAATAAATATGATTAATCAGTTCTGCCCTTCTTGAAGCACATCTGAAATTTCTTCACCACAATGACCCCCTGGCCTGGCCTGGGAAAAGGTAATGTCTTTTTCACTCTTGTCATTGACTGGGACAGGGCTTCACATTCCAGGCCATAGGAGCTCTTTCTCAGCGCCCACCAACTGCCTCACCTGGCCTAGAGGGAGTTGCTTATCCAGGAGGAGGTCAGAGACAAGTGGGAAGCACTCCCACCAAGCACTGACCAGTGGCTCAGTCAGAAAGACAGGAGGTGCACATGCCCAGAGGGATGGGGTTAGGGGTGTGTGCCTGGAGCACACCAGCGGGGCTGATGTGGACAGGTGTGAAATCCAGACATGGCTCACTTGGAGACTTGCACAGAGAGAATCTGGCTTGCAGAGATTTATAGAAAACAGGGATGTTCCCCTCAACAGCCAGAGGACACCCCAAGATGCAGGCAAATCTAGCTGCAGGCTGTGATTGCACCAGCAGCCCCTGGCACCATCACACATTATTTCATAAGTGTGTTTGTCCTCCCTCTGCTTTGTCTATAAAAGTCGGGAAAAGAAGGATCTGGACTATGTTGGGTAATTTTGTGTGTCAACCCAACTGGGCTAAGATATGCCCAGACAGCTGGTAAAGCATTACTCCTGGGGGACTCTGTGAGGCACTCGGGGAAGACATGGGCACATGACTCCCTGTACATGAAGAATGCCCTCCCCAGTGTGAGCCAACGTATCTGGTCCACCGAGGCCTGCATGAAACAGAGGTGGAGGGGTAGCAAACTTCTTCTCACTGCTTGAGTGGCTTGAGTTGGGACATCCATCCTCTCCTGCCCTCCAACACCAGCACTCCTGGTCCTCTGGCTTTCAGGCTGGGCCTGGATTACACCACCGCTTCCCTGGTCCCCAGCACGCAGATGGCAGATCACGGGACTTCTCAGCCTTCATAATTGCCTGGGCTGATTCCTTTTGCTCCTGTGTGCCCACCCACATGTTCATGCCCTGGTGAACCCTGACTGACATGGACATGTGTGTGTTATCCTTCTTTTCTCAGAAGTTGGCTTCATTCATAGGTTATGCCTATATGAAGTCAAAAAGAGGATGGCACAGGAAAGAACTCAGCCCGTTGGCAGGCGGTTTGGTCTCCTCAGGTGACACCCATCAGCACCTGCTGGCGACTAGGCTAAAAGGGCGCAGGTGGGCGGGTTGCACCTGGCTTGCTGGTGGCAGCAGTGGTGGCCCCAGTGGCCCTACCTGGCCTTTGCCCAGCCATGGTGGGCCAGAAGTCTATGCTTACTCGTCCACTAAGCACAGCTTCACTGGAAATATCCACACCAAGTTCTTGTTTGAGAAAGGTGACTGCATTTGCTGACTTAAGTCTTCATTTCTGAACCTAAAGGAGCATTTTCCCCGATGCATTGCTTACTAATCAACTTTGTTTCAGCTTGTCATTTTGTTTAATGTTGCAAAACACGGCAATTTTTTAAAGTAGGATCTGATTTTGCAATGAGATGTCTAAACTTAAGTGAAATAATGGATGTAACAAAATACCACCAAATATGACAGCTTTGTTCTGCCAATGTAATTTGCTGATTCTGGAAACCAAATGCAGAACAGTCTGTGCCATTCTCAGAAAAGAGCCGTGCCTGACAGACGCAGGCCGGGTAAGCGGCTCGCGCTGCGCTAAATAGCAGGCTTCTGAGCCACTTTGCTTTCTCCCACTCGTCACAGCGCCTCTTTAATACCCTGCTGCTCCTTCCAGCCTGCGGCCCAGGAAGTCCTTCTCACCTTAGAGTGAGAGGATGGTGCAGTTGAATGATGTTCCCAAATTCTTTTATTTGTAATAGTCTTTGTGATGGTATTTTGGGAAATTGAGTATGGCCCAGAGCTAACATTCAGGGAGATGCCTCATCAGCATTTAGAAGACAGAGGACGCTGTTTGCGTCAGGAGTCGTGCACCTGTAGGACACAGTGGCACTCACTGCCTGCTCCACCAGGCCTCCAAGTGCAGAGGGGCCCTGGGAGGGGACTGTTGTCCGGCCATCACTCACAGGCTAGAAAAGCCTAGAAAGAGGCTCTTTAATAATAAGAAAAATAACATCTGATGCTCAGTTTTTTCCGTAAGAGCCCTAGCACCCAGCCCCTCTAGAAAGAAAACTAAAAGACAAACGTAGATTTGAAATCAGCCAGGGAGCCAGCCAACCACGGCCTGTGGGCTGGGCGCTGGGCGGAGCAACCCACCAGCTATTTTTGCAAAACGTTTTATTGGAATGTGTCCATTTGGTGATGTATTTCAGGCCACAGTGGTGGAGCTGAGTGGTCATGACAGAGACTCCCTAAAGCATTTACTATGTGGCCTTATGAAGGAAATGTTTGCCAAACCCAGCAGACGCACATGGATGAGCGTGCAAGGTGGATCAATGTGGCCTCTGATAGAGTCTCACAGGGAGAGGTTGGTCCTTTCCGCACCAGACTGACGTCCTTTCCCCTGCTGCCCATGATGTGTCTTCTCCTGCCCACTCATGTCCACAGGAGCTTCTTGCTTCTTGTAGCAGGGAGGGTGTGGGGGTCTGGGGTGGGGTCCACGGCTGACAAATTGCCCTCCTTCCTGCCCATGCCCAGCTACACTGTGACTTGGAAGATCTTCTGAGCTGGTGAAGTCTTTCCCACCGCCTTGAACCTGTGCTGATCCACATCCTGTACTGACACGTGGAACGGAACAGGAAGGGCAGCAGGCTGGCTCTGGGCCTAGATTCCAGATGCCTCTGCCCTCTCATCCTCTGGGAGCCCACCCTGCCACCACACCAGCAGGCCAGGGCTGGTCTGCTGTGGGATGAGCATGTGAGGGAGGCACAGCCACCACCAGCCAGCATCCCTCGCCACCCCACTGTCCTGCCAAGTGACAAGAGAAGCATGAGCGAGCACAGCTGAGACCACAGCAGCTGCCCAGCTGAGTCCGGCCGGCCTGCTGCCCATCATATATTGTTGTTCTTAGTCACTAGGTCAGGAACCATTTGTTACGCAGCAAAGCTAACCGACAACAGGGAGCCCCACTGAGCCCCTTCTGGCGGCAGACTCCAGGGCGTGCCCCCCCCCCCACGGTAGGAGGGGATTGTGGAATCTGTCACTTCAGCTCATTCCCAAGGAAGAAAACGAGGAAGTGAGTTGTTGTGAATATAATGAGCTGCACAGAAATTATCCAAAGGGAGCGACAAGTGCACTGAGCAACGTCAGTCTCCTGTTCAAATGAAACTAACTGGGGCCTTCTACAGACTTTGTGATCTAACCACGTTCTAAAAGTGTTCCTCTAGCAGAACATGGGTGACCAGAAACACTGGGAGATAGGGCAACCTTAATGGTTTGTTGAAATAGACAAGACTTCACCATTGCAGCAATAAATGCCCAGGGTGGGCCTGGGAGTGACATAGCCTTCCTTGAAAATGCCATGTGTGGGTGCCTGACACGTGTAAGTCAGGGGACCTACCAGAGCACTGGTCAGCTAGCTGGTGTCACAGCCAGTAAACCTCCCTGCCCCAGTGCCACTCTCCAGGCCTCCTGCCTGTGCTCTGCTCCCGTCTCTCCCACCTCCCCTCACCAGTCCCACAAGAAAAGTCCTCATTTCTCAAAATGAGAAAACTGGGGCATCCTGTGTGCAGGCCACAGCCACGCTGCGTGAAGGTCCTTCCTTCACAGAGCCGTAGATTCATCCCGGCCTAGGGCAGCACTCGGGAGGCACGGCATGGCTGCTGCACCCTGCCTGGATGGTGCTTCTGCAGGAAGCTTCTCTCACCTCCTCCCTGCCAGGTGGCACATGTCACACGGTCTCCACTCGAGGCCTCACAGGCGAGGAGCCCCATCACCCACAAGGTAACCAATGCCAGTGTTTTGTTTCTGGAGAATCTAATTTATCCACAAGCACGTACTCCCATTAACATGGATGGCAAGTCAGACACCATGGCTGGAACCAGGGCTGTAAGGGGCATGCGATGTGTCCCCACCCTTTAAAGGACAGCGGCTCTAATGCCACATCCACATGCAGGGGAGAGGCCGTGCAGGTGAGGCCAGACCAGGAGAAGAAGTGAGGAGGCTGAGTCAGGGTGGGCAGAGGTCCTCAGCAAGAGACCAGATGTGTGAGTAGTTCAGAGCACGGCATGTGGAAATCACCTCAAGGAAGTGTAAGCAACAGTCGAGGATCGTGGATGAGCGTCGGCCTCCTGCTGCCGCCCTGCTGAGAGCCTGCAGCGCCCACAGAGCAGGGGAGCGGGTTTCATCACGTCTTGTCAGGCCCTGCACACGTGATAACATCTGACCTTTGCAGGAGCAGCCTGAGACGTCGGCATCATTGATGTCACCATCCCCGTTTTACAGATGAGAAAACTGGGGCTCAGGGAGAGTGGAGTTGGCAAGGAGAATCGTGTTCCAGCTTGACACAAGTATCTGCGCCACAGTGCAGTTAAGTCAAAGGTGCCAAGTGTGTCGAGGGATTAGCGCGAATGGGCATGTTGGGAATCAGAAATCTTACCTAGATGTGGACTGCAAACTGGGAAGAGGAGGCAGGAGGAACAGTGAGGTGAGTAGCTCCCCACGCCGGTGCAGCCGCTGGAGAGGCAGCGGCTCCCGGGTCAGGCGAGCAAGGTCAGAGGAGAGCGGGCGTGGACCGAGGGAAGAATGCGCAGCTATTGTGGGCTCCCACGCAGGGGAGAAGCTCGATGAAAATAGCATTCCTGGAAGCTCATCCTGCCAGCTATGTATAGGATGAATTGGGGCAAGGAGGAGCAGGGAGACGTGAACCTCACGTGATGCCGCGAGGCGGTGGGTGGGGGGGGGCTGGCGTGGGGAGTGGGAGTGGGAACAGCAGGAGCAGGAACTGAGAAGAAAGGGCAACCCAAAAGGGCGAGGTGGCAGGTGACTCAGGGCCACTACCGCTCCCTGGAGCCATTGAGATGACTGCATTCCAGGAGTGTCCATGGAAATTAGGCCCTTCAATTTCCCAAGAAGACACTGGTTGGGGACACACTGCCTTATCAGCCTCAACACTAAACTCTGTTTGAGTTTCGGTCTGGGACGCTGCTTTTGACTGCATGTCTGCCCAGACAGACACTTGCGGTGGTAAGTGTGTAGGAGTTAGGATTCTGCTCTTATTTTGCCCGTGGCTACAAACACCGTTTTGACTGGTATTTCCTCCAACGGTCTGTGTTTTAGCATCTCCTGGGATGGACCCTGAAGAGTGTGAGTCATGTTTAGTGAATGGTCAAATGCTAGGCAGTAACACTGTTTTGCCCAAGAAATCTTTACATGGAAAACTGGTGTCTGGCACCCCCAGCCAGTAGTGGATAAAGGAGAGACTCAGGGAAAGGTCACCACACAGGGGGAGGCCTCACGAGATGGTTTCATTTACAACTTCCAGTGAAACAATTAGGTGCTACTGGATTATTCACAGGGACCCCGGAATGCCAGTCCCCACGTAAGTGGTGGTGCTGCCGGAGTCTGCAGTAAGACCATCAAAGAAGAGGGCAGGCTGGGAGCAGGGAGAGAAGGAAGGCAGCAGGGCCAAGGACAGGGCGTCTCCAGGGCTCTCCCAGCCACAGACACCTGAGGAGGCCACTCAGTCCAGGTGGCTTGCTTTACATGAAGCCAAATTAGCCTTTAGTATGATTCAGTGTAGGGACACGGCCTTAGTGACAGTGGCTCGCAGGAGTGGTTCTGACCCTGCGTGGCTGGCAACAATAGGCACACGTTGAATTAAGGCCAAGGTCTGCACCAGGCTTTTTGTTGTGAAGGTGTCAGGGCAAACAATGCTGGTGGCATCTCTGTGTAAACAGTCCCTCTATATAGTATAAGCAGGACAGAACACTGCCATGGTTTCCGGTGTTTCATCTCGATGCTGGACCATATACACGTGTACAGAAGGCTTATCCTACAGAAGCACCTTCTCAGCTGCCAACGTCTCCCTAAAATCTTTTCCAGATTTGTTTAAGACAAGACAAAGATCCCACTGTGTACTGCAGAGCCACCAAGCAAGACCAGCAGGCACCCACCCAGGAGACCCACAGAAGCGTAGAAAATGCCCCAGCTACAAGGCTCAGCGAACCATGGCCACTGCCGGCAGCGACCTGGAGATGAGCGTGCAGGGGAGGGGTGGCCCCACAGTCTGGGGACACCGTGTTGCCAGTGATCAGCATCCAGCAGACCTCCCTGTGTAGCACTGATTCCTGAAGCCATATGTGGTCACGTGAAGGCTTGGAGTGGCCTGACTGCTGTTCTCAAGTGTTCAAAGGTGGTCAAGACACAGAGGAAGTGAGCCTGTCCTATTGAACCCTGGGGGCAGAACAATAGCCTTAGGAATAGGATTTTGGTAAAGGAAGAAAGAATTTCCCAATAATCAGACTGTCTGAAAAGGAAAGAGCTGCCCTGCACAAGGGTGAATTCCCTGTTACCAGAGGGATTTAAGCAAAGATGTTCATAGAATATCTGTCTGAGGCCAGGGAGTGAACTCACACTATAGCTGTCATACCATCGGACACTGATTCTCTCCCCAAAGTCCCACAAAACCTTTATTATTATGGTTTCCTAAGGCTGCCAAAGCAAAGTCCCACTAACTGGGAGGCTTCAACAATAGAAGGGAAATGTGTGGTCTCACAGTTCTGGGGCCCAGAAGCCTAAGGCCCAGGGTCCTACAGGGCTGGGTGGTCTTAGCTGCTGTGGCTTGTGGGAGCAACACACTGAGCCCTCGTCTGCCTCCTCTTCATGTGCCATTCTGTCTCCTCCTCCGCCAGTCATCGGATTAGAGGCCTACTGACCTCACTGTAACATGACTGCCTCTGTGAAGAACTCAGCTCCAAATCAGGCCCCATTCTAAGGCAGAGGATCAGAGCATCAGCTTCCGAATTTGGGGAGACGCAGTTCAACCTGTAACATAAACCTTTTAGGTGAGGCCTAAGTCACAGTGCATTGTTGACCTGAGGTTTGTGTCAGTTTAAACAGCCCCTCCCAAAAAAAGCCAGAGTGATTAATAACCAAGGTGGTGGCTGATACAAGGCTGAGCTTTTTCACTGGGGTGCTATTACCCACAAAACCAGAAGGGACTTCATTTCCAAGCACATTACCCAGGATTTCCCTGCAGCTCATTGCGGGTAGCATGCATGTGCTCATAAACACGTGGTCACCACAACTGCTTCATAGAAACTTCCCAGCAGCTCCCTTCATGGAGCTGTTGAGCTCGGATACCCAGATTCATCCCTCTGTATAACTCACAGCTCATGGGCACAGTCCACAAGCTCCACCCACGTCCCCGTGTTGGCATTTGCTGTCTGCCCTCCCACACGTGCTCCTCTGCCACGCTTCTTCATGTCTTCATGTGACCATTTCAGTTTAAGCTCAGCAAAACTAGCTTACTCAGGGCCTCAATGTGTGGTATTATGGGCTGCATTGCCCCAAGAACACATCATGCCCACCTTCAAAGCGTCAACACCAGCTATGAGCAAATGTGGCCTCACTTGGAAATCGGGTCCTTCCAGATGTTGTCACATTAAAATGATGTCGTACTGGGGTGGGGTGGCTCTAATCAGGATGGCTCATGTCCTCCTAGGAAGAGGAGAACAGACACAGAAATGTGGAGGAGAGGCCATGAGGACCAAGCAGGGCCTGGGTGGCTGTGTCCACAGGGCAGGGACACCAAGGTAACCGGCGACACAGAAGCAGGTGGGGGGGTCATGGCACAGTTTCCCCCAGAACCTTGCTAGAGAACGTGGCCCTGCCAGAACCTTCTAGCCTGCAGACTGTGAGAAACTCCTGATGTTTTAACCCACCCAGTTTGTGGAACTTTGTTACAGAAGCCCGAGGGACTGACACACTTAGGATCAGGACACGGCATAATTCTGTTATAGTAACAGTGGGATATGTTAATGAAGGTACTGTTGTGTTGTGACCCAATGCTTCCTCTCTGTCCTTACAACCACCCAGGCAGGAAATACGTCTTCTGCAGAAGAAGTGCACCGTTTTATAGAAGAGAGAACAAAGGGGCAGGGTGGGTAAAATAACTCGGGGAAGCCAGGTGCAGTGGTGAAGCCCCAGCTACTCAGGAGGCTGAGGCAGGAGGCTTGCTGTAGCCCAGGAGTCAAGGCCAGCCTGGGCAGCACATCAATATTCCATCTACATGATGTAAAATGAAAAAAAAAAAAAAAAAAACTTGGTCAAGTTCACACCAGCGGACGGGGAGAGAATCTTGAAAGAATTAAAGATCTGTCACATCCAAGAGCCATCCTGTGTTCCAGACGATTGACCCCAACACAAAATACAAATACATTTTGCAAACAACAAAGATTTATCCCAAAGTTATACACAGAGATTGCATGGACCCTTTGCCAAAATTCTCACCATTTTGGAATGATTTGCAAAATTATCATTTGGAATTTGTCTTTGATTTTACCCAGAAATATTGACGCACATGCTGTAATGACAAGGCAAAACAATCATCACGCCTAGTTTTTCATGAATCCAGAAATTAAATTTAACTGCATTTGCTGTAATTCATCCAAACTTTAAAATAAATATGAAACAAATTGCTTTTTTCTAACACTGGTCATCTCAGTATAGATGCAATTTAGATATTTAAATATGTCATATTATTTCTATATCCATACCTTGTGCCTTTATAGAAACAGTGTTTCTAGAATATATACTGTAATAATAAAATCCAGGTTTAAAAATATCATATTAATAAGCAGTTATCAATTACTATCAAGCAGACAAGGAAAACATGGTCCTCTCTCAGATTGGCTATATATGTGACAAACAGAATCATTTCTCTTTCTTCTTCCCTCCCCCCCCCCCCATGCAGATATGCACTTTGGGAGGGAATTTCCATGAATTGATCTCGGTTTCTCAACCTTGGCACTGTTGACATTTGGGACCAAATCATTCTTTGTTACAGGGGGCTGTCCTATGCATTGGAGGGTGTAGGTGTCCTCTGCCCAGAAGATGCCAGCTGCAGCCCTGCACCTGCCCCCCACCCCAAAAAATTTCCAGACTTTGCCAATGTCCCTTTGAGAGGAAGGGGCCAAATTGCCCTGGGTTGAGAGCCATTGTAATAGAAATAGGCATATTTCCAAATTTTTCCTGGTGTTAAGTTGAAAGACTGAATATTGAGCTTGGAATCAGGCCATATTCAAATAATAACTCAGTAAAGAAATTGGAAGAGTGAACAAATAGCAAATTGTCCACCAAATTCAACATTTCTCCCTGCCAAGATCCAGTCCTCCCAGTCCTCCCTGGGGAGTAGTGCTCTTCCACAGGGTGATTTCAGGTCCTTCCATCAGGACCCGGGAGCAGTAGTCAGCCCTGCACCTCCTTCCCTGGGGCCCCAGCATCTGTGTCGGTACTTCCTTCTATCTGCTCTCTCCGAGGCCATTCCCCCAGATCAACAGGCATGAGATGACTGAGAAAAGGAGTGGCCTCTGAATAGCCATTGAGACAACCAAAATAACCAAACCTCTGGTGGCAAAACCATTTCAGTCCTGGCTTGCCACCTGTAGCTCAGCAGCCAGGGCACCAGTCACATACACCAGGACTGGCAGGTTCAAACCCAACCTGGGCCAGCTAAACAACAATGACAACTACTACAAAACAACAACAACAAAAATAGCCGGGTATTGTGGTGGGGACCTATAGTCCCAGCTGCATGGGAGTCTGAGGTAAGAGAATCACTTAAGACCAAGAATTGGAGGTTGCTGTGAGCTATGACACCACAGTACTCTAATGAGGGTGACATAGTGAGACTCTGTCTCAAAAAAATAAAATAAAAATCAATTTCAGACAATGCAAGGAAATCCCCACAAAATCCTTTTTTTTTTTAATTTTTTTAATTGCCAACTAATATGGGGGCCCAGAGACCTGGTTCTGTGAGGTTTGCAATGGCTGGTGTGGTGGGAGGGGAAAATGAGGGGAAAGATTGGATTATACAGTTTGTTTCTGTAAGGTTAAAGTGTGAGTTGCAAGTCGCATGTCCTTTGCCCAGAAAGTGTGCAATATACTAGGGCAACGTACCTGCTGGGTCGAAATTTACCCAACCCTTCCCTGCCCCTTGAATTTCACTGAATTTTTCTCTCCCGTGAGCATGTAGGTATTCATCTACTAGTTCTTGTTTAGTGCTGAGTACATGGGATGTTTGTTTTCCCAGTCTTGTGATATTTCACTTGGGAGAATGGTCTCTAATTCCATTCAGATTGTTGCAAAAGATACAAAATTTCCATCTTTTTGTGACTGAATAATATTGCATAGTACATGTAGTCCACAATTTATTAATCCATGCATGTATTGAAGGGCCCTTGGGTTCTTTCCACTTCATCACAACTGTGAATTATGCAGCTATAAACATTTAAGGGCTGATGTCTCTTATTTTCAGGGGGAGGGCAAATACCTCATAATGTGATTGCAGGATCAAATGGTGAGTGTTCTTTGAGTTCTTTGAGGAATCTCCACACGGCTTTCCATAGAAGTTGGGCCAGTGTGCAGTCCCACCAGCAGCACGTAAGTGCCCCTTCTCTCCATATCCACGCCAGTACCTGTGCTTTGGGACCTTACGATGTGGGCCATTCTCACTGGGGTTAGGTGATACCTCAGTGTGGTTTTGATCTGCATTTCCACATCTGATGATTAAGAACAATGGGCATTTGCTCATGTGTTTGTTGACCATTAGTCTATCATCATTAGAAAAGTTTCCGTTCATGTCTCTAGCCCACTCTTTAATGGGCTCATTTGATCTTTTCTTGCTGATTTGCTTGAGTTCTTTGTAAACTCTGGTTATTGGCCCTTTGGCGGATGTACAGCATGCAACTATCTTCTCCCTTTCTGTGCCCCGTCTCTTTGCTTTGCTGATTATGGCCTTAGATGTGCAGAAACTTCTTAACTTGATCAGGTCTCATTTATTGCTATGATTGCATTTGAAGTCTTCATAAATTCTTTCTGCAAGCTAATGTCATTAAGAGTTTTCCCCATATTGTCTGCCAGAATTTTTGTAGTTTCATGTCTTAGATTTACATTTCGTATCTAGGATGAGTTAATTTTTGTAAATGATGAGCGGTGTGGGTCCTGCTTCAGTCTTTGACACGGGGCTAACCTGCTCTCTTGGCACATTTATTGAATAGTGATTCTTTTCCACAGTGTATTCTTTTGTTGCTTTGTCAAAACTCAGATAGGGACTGAGGCTGGTTTTATCTCTAGATTCTCTGTTCTAGTCTAAAAGCCGTATTTAAGGACATCTTGTCCCCCTGGCTCCCTGCTGGCTGTTTTGTTGTCCATGAGAATGGATAAAGCAGGCCTTGTCACTAACCAGTCCTGGCCACATGAAAATACCACCAAGCACAGGACGCTGACTTAGCAGAGAGTGGCATGGCAGCTGAGATGACTGTGCCCCTGGCTGACTGCACGCCTGCCTGGCACACAGTAGGTGTATTTGTGGAGGAAATGAATAAGCTGATCTCGGAATGTGCAAATAGAAGAACAGCCTTCAGCATGGCAGTGGTGGTGGTGCTGTACTGCCGTGGCTGATCCCACAGGTGGTGGCCGTGGTCAATTCAGGTGGCTCCCAGGATGGCGGCAATGCTGAGAATCTGCCAAAGAGAGGAGAGGAAAGGGGAGAGGGAGACACAAGACTAAAACACGTGAGCATCACCTGAAAGGTACCTGGAGGAGAGGACTTGGGGGTCCAGATGGCTATGTCAGGTCTTTCCAGACCTACCACATGCCCACGGAGCAGGCTCAGGCTGGACCTGGTCAGGAGGGATGAGGACACACAGAGTATGCAGGCCGTTCTCAGGCATCGCAGCCTCGCCTTGCTGCCTGACTTGGCACAGCCCTTCCACAGACACATGGCTTTGGTCCTCTCAGTGGCAGGGATGGCAGGGACGTCGTGTTCAGTGAACGAGCCTCCCTGTGTTGGGATGACCAAAGTTGAAGCTACACGCTGCTCACTGGGCACACAAGTTCCAAATGAGGCAGGCTACTCACTGGTTTTGTTAAGCTGTGAGTACTTGAATTCAATACTGAACATATTGCCTCTTGAAATACAGTACAGAAAACTGTTTTTATCAAACTGGGGCTATTGTGAATTAGCCATTTGCACGTTGCCTTCTGAAACTGCCTTTGAGATGATGCCTGGTTCATGAGAGCCTGGTCTCAGGTTCTGACCACCGATCACCCTCAGTGATGCTGCCATTTGCTTGGCATTTGATTTCCTGTTTCAAATACTGGGAGACATTTTCACAATAGCAGTATTTTCTAGAAACACAAGTGTATTACAGCAGCAGTCTTTGGGGTTCTTGATTTCTTCTGCAAATCCCAGAGAACTAATTAAGCCAGAGCTGCTTCCACTGAACGCCTTGCCCTGTCACTGGCTCAGCTACCAGGGGAGCTAAGTGGCAGCAGTGACACTGCCTTCATTGGTGGGGAGGCAGGGCCGAGGCCAATTAGCTTACCGTGGGGCCTGGGGAGAAGCAAGCTGAGCGCAGCGAGGATGCTTTGAAGCCATCCTAGTGTGTTTTAATCTTGCCAGGACGCCCACGAGTACTTGTGTTTCCCTAAACTCTGCTGGCTGCAGACCTGGGCCTATTTATTTATACTTCCTGGCTTCATTTGCGTAGGTGCTGTGTGACTTCCCAGGGCCTTGGGTAGCTTCCCCGGGCTAGAACCCTGGGCACTAGTGTCTTGTTTGAATGATTTCTGCAATGATTCCTGTTCAAGTCAGCAAACGCCCTTTTAAAGGGCAAAGCAAATTCTCTCTTAGATCAACTGGGGGTGAAACATAACATGGAAAATTCCAGTATAGGTTAAAAGGAAGCCATTCCCCACTAAGTTCTACGCTGACGTTTGAATCTATGCCCCAGGGGAAAAGTCGAAGAAATCAGAAAATACAGCTCATTATTATTTGTGTAGATTATGCAAACTTTGCCTTTTAGAAAAAAATGACTAAGTTACAGAGGATCAGGGAAAGAATTTGGACTGTATTGAAGTGAGAAGGATTAGCTAGCAGGATGTTGATTTATAAATGGCAACAACCAATTCCTTATACCCGCCACTGCGGTCCTGTCTCCTGCACAGTAATTCCCAGTGTTCCCTTCTGAAAGCCCTTGGTAGCCGGTTAGCCCCGAGGTATAATGTTTGATAATATAACTACTCCCTCTGTCACTGCGTTTTGTACAAACGCATTATATGTGGCCCAGAATGGTAAAGATTTATGTATGGGTATGGAAAATAAAAATCAGCATTGATTAAAAGCCCCAGATAGACCATCCAATGCCGCCCCGAGAACATCAGTTATTTTGCATTTTGACGTAGCGATTGATAACTCATAAATGCAAGCAGGAATGACAAATGCGGACGGAAACTGGCTTTGACAAAAACGATAACAGTATCAGTCTCGAGGGGCGATGGAGGTATAAGCAGGAACTGTTTAAAATATTTAATCATTTTATGAAGGCTGCAAGATGCTGTTTGACCCTGAAGGAGTGTGAATGTCATATGGATCAGAAACTGCCAAGTCTTTGAAGTGAAATAAAAAAATGATGTTATTATAGATCCTTCTTGACATCCTATCATTTTTGTATAGGATTAAAAATATGTATACAAAGCACCAGATAAAGGGCTTCAGCAGAGGATGCCGTGGGTGAAGGGAGAGAAACTAAAGGCCTAGTGGTTGTGAATTTTTACTTCAAAATCCCAAAGCATTTGTTTTATTATTTTCTCCTGAATGGCAAAAATAGAGCCAAGAGCTCCTAGGAAAAAGATGCCTTTGGTTTTTAAATAAAGGGTAAATTACCCTTTACTTTTGTTACCTTGGGTCCAACTGCTGGAGTTTCTTATCTCCCTTCCCCTGAGCATTCCACCTCTCTGGGGCACTGGATTCATGGTGTATGTTTGTATATGGACAGCCATGCAGGACACATGTGCCTGTAAGTAAACACGGGATATATTCATACCCCTGTGCAGGAGGGGTTTCATTTGGTCCTCAGGGAACTGGCAGTCTTGGTCCCCATCTATTATGACGCTCAGGGCCCCACTCTGCCTGCAGCCACGCCTCTGAGCACAGGGAGCCCAGCCGCTCGTGAATTCTCAGGACTGGTCCCCCAAGAGTGAGGATTACCTGGTCTTCACTCTGGAATCACAGCAAGTGAAACCTCACACTATGCCTTTTCTTTTATCTCTGTGTTTCTCTCCCTGCTTTTTCCCTCTTTCCCCCATTCTTATTTTGTTTTGTCAGTGGGTCAGGGGTCTTAAAAGTGTTTTCTCTCGGAAGGACCTTTTTTTTTTCTTTCCTCTTTCCTAGGAAGGTGAGGGTCCTTGCAGGAGCTGGCGTTTTCTTGTTCCACAGTAATTCCACACGTTTTGAACCATTCTGTAGACTTCCTAATGCTGGAAGTTGCTCAGCCTTGACTGATGGATCCTGCTTTCTGGAACAGGAGCAGCATGGGGACACACAGAGCAGACAGGGGCGCCACGGGCTTCCTCTGATTCAGTGCTAACTTCCTCCCACAGCGGCCATTCTCCCCCCAACTTGCATTCAGGTACAATGAAGGGAGTGTTCACCATAGCACAGATCCCCAAGGGAGGGTCTGCCACACCCCCCACACCCTACACACTCACACTCACAAAGTCACATTCACACACATACACACCTCACACTCAGGGACTCACACATGCAAACATACATAAACTCACACTCGCAACACATACAAACACGCAAACTCACACTCACAAGCTCACACATACAGTCATACTCACAAACTTGTAAACTCACATTAAAACACACAAACTCACACTTACAAACTCACATATGTGATCATACAAACTCACACACTCACACATAAACATACACAGACTCTCAAACTCAAAAATACATACAGACCACACTCACAGACTCACCCATCCACACACACACACACACACACACACACACAATCTGATTTGTGGTCCCTGTTCTCCAACAGTGCACAATTGAGGGGACAATTGTCCCCCATTGCTGGGCCCCAAGGGTAATTATTAATTATGTCCAGCGTGTGTCACCAGCTTATTCTGCTCACCCCTGACAGGACTGGAGTGTAGAACACAGAGATCAGCCACCAGAGGGTTAGGCTTCTGCACAGTGCCCCCCGCATGGCTGCCCACTAGGGGTAGCACAGTGGGCCTTCCACACCGTTCAGACACCTGGGGCCAGCAGCACAGCCAAGCAACACAGGTGGTCCCTGCACAGTGGTCTTGCTACCATGAGCCTGCCCACAAGCCAGGGCAGCCTGTGGTCTCAGAGAAACACAGGAACTTACAGAGAAGATCCCACCCCAGCTGTGGAGAAGAGAAAGAAACCTTCAGGGAGAAGAGCCCCACCCGCTGAGGTGAGCTGTCCTCGTCACCTGCATGCTGAGCTGGAGCTGTGGGGCTCACTCTCTGTCCTCACCTCTACTGCCCCAGCTACCCCCAGAATCTAGGGAAAAGGCCCAAACAGATCCTCTCTCCAAGATTCCAGAAGGAACCAATCTTCTCAACACCTTCATCTTCAGCATCTAACTTCCAGTATATTTCCATTGCTCTAAGCCACCCAGTTTGTGGTCCTTTGTAAACAGCAGTGCTAGGAAGCTGTGAAGCCCTGAGAAGCCCAGTGTGATACAGGGAGGTCGTCCTGGATCACTGAGGGGCCCAGCGTGATACCAGGAGGTCGTCCTGGATCCCTGCGGGGCCCAGCGTGATACCGGGAGGTCGTCCTGGATCCCTGCGGGGCCCAGAGTGATACCGGGAGGTGGTCCTGGATCACTGTGGAGCCCAGTGTGATACAGACAGGTTGTCCTGGGTCACTTGGAGAGCCTAAATGCAGGCACATGTGTCCCTGGGAGAAGGAAGCAGAAGAGAATTGACCACAGAATAGCTTCATGTGATGGAGCAGAGAAGCAGATGCAGAGAGAAATGACTTACAATGGGGAGCCAAGGACATGCCGCCCTGGACCCCGGCACAGGGAGCACAGGGGTCCTCTCCAGGCTGCCAGAGGGGGCATCGCCCTACCAGCACCTGGATTTCAACTCACCAGTGCTGATTCCTGACTCAGAGGCCCTAGAAATAGGAGATAATATATTTTTATTGTTTTCAGCCACCAAGTTTGTGACAATTTGTTACAAGAGCCACCAAGGACTGTTTTCCCACATAGGAGGCTCTGGCTAAACTAAGCATCCTACATTTTATTACAGCTAGCCCTTCATCAACCCTTGAGAGCAAATCATATTAGCCCCACCTTGTGGAATAGTAGACAAAGAGAGATAAGAGAATTTCCCCTGCCCCAGGTCACACTACTAAGGAGGGTGAAGGTTGGATCTGGCCCCAGATCTGGACGGCTCCGAGTCTCAGCCCTGCTCACCCTCAGGGCTGCACCCCTGCACGACATCCTGATGCACTCCTTCTCTCCGGGCTGCACCCCTGCACGACATCCTGATGCACTCCTTCTCTCTGGGCTGCACCCCTGCGAGACATCCTGATGCATTTTTTCTCTCCGGGCTGCACCCCTGCACGACATCCTGATGCACTCCTTCTCTCCGGGCTGCACCCCTGC
>NW_003852422.1:3763085-3790266 GCF_000181295.1 Otolemur garnettii
GCACTCTTTCTCTCCAGGCTGCACCCCTGCGCGACATCCTGATGCACTCCTTCTCTCCGGGCTGCACCCCTGCATGACATCCTGATGCACTCCTTCTCTCCAGGCTGCACCCCTGCACGACATCCTGATGCACTCCTTCTCTCCGGGCTGCACCCCTGCGCAACATCCTGACGCACTCCTTCTCTCCGGGCTGCACCCCTACGCGACATCCTGACGCACTCCTTCTCTCCGGGCTGCACCCCTGCACGACATCCTGACGCACTCCTTCTCTCCGGGCTGCACCCCTGCGCGACATCCTGATGCACTCCTTCTCTCCGGGCTGCACCCCTGCGCGACATCCTGACGCACTCCTTCTTGCCTCACATCCCACTTCCCAAGCACAGAGCTGCCAGACTCCAGGTCTAGCTCCAGTGTCAGCTAGCTCAACATGCTGCTCCCAGCTCAACCACCAGAGCCTGCTGAGCTGATGAGGAACCCTGAGCCAGCTTCCACGCACCTCACAGCCCAGACCACCCCACCTCCCACAGCCCCCTGGGGATCCCCTGTTGCTGAATCCCAGGGCCAAGCATCCTTACCTAGAGCCCCTCCCCTCCTCCTTTCCACTTGTCAAAACTCAGGTTCTAAGAAACGTCTCCAGTTGTTTGAGTCCAGAGGAAGACCCTCTTTCTCTGAATCCCCCTTCTGCTTGGCACTGGACCCATATGCACTTGCTGTTACCGTGGTGCAAGTGCTAGTTTCCTCTTCCCTAGCTGGATTGTCAGTTCTGGAGGATGCTAAAGAAAACTGAGAGGAGGTCTCTGTCCTCATGAAGCTTATACTTCAGCTGTGGAGACAAAACTTGTTAATATCAGAGCAATCAGTGGCACCAGTGCTTGGTTTGACAAGGCAGTGGCAAGTACTCCAGGCTGAGGACGCAGGTCGAAGTCACAAGTAGCTGGTGCTGGCCCTCATCCGGCGCCCAGGAAGCCTCTGCCCCTGGCCAGGTCTCTTTTTCATTGTCTATAAAATGAGACCCTTGAGGTCGGTGCCCTCTGGTGTCTCTGCACTCCCTAACACCTTGTGGTGCAGAGTTGGCATCGGAATGCGCTCCCGCTCCCCAGACGCCTGTTCTCCTGCAGGAGTCCTGCCTAGCTGGGCGAGCACTGCACAGCTGATTGTGAACCACCCTGAAAACCCCAGTCCGGGGAAGCCCTACTCGCCACAGAGCCTTTGTTGGCGCTGACGACTTGACAGCGGCCCCTGACTTCTGCTGCCTTGGCAGGGTACAGCTGAGCACCGCCCTCTTGCCCAGGGACCTGGAGAATGGGAACCAGGAAGCCAGCGCACGCTGTGGCCAGACCCTGAGTCTAGTGTGGGCAGCTGAGGACGGTCCAGACCCACAGGAACGCCCGCGGAGCCTGGCTGTTTCCTGTCAACCAGCTGCCCACGAGCTCCGCACTCCACCCTTAGCTCCCAGAAAACTTCACGTGCAGAGCGCGTTGCTCCACTTAGTACCGTGAATAATGTGCTCCTGGAGCCGTCCATCAATTCCGCATTGCCATGGCAACAGCAGCCATGCTGGCCGAGATGGGCTGCAGCCTGCAGAGACGCGCTGGCCACGAGGAAGGGGGTCTGGGAGGGAGCCTCTGCTGAGGCTGGAGTCCTACCTGAGGGCTCTAAAAGGCAAAATAAATGTCCAATGTTAAGTCCATGCTGGTGTTGTGAAAGAGGACAGGGAGGGCAGTCGGAAGAGGGCCTGCCCCAGGCAGCAGACAGGCCAGAATGGAAGGCTCCTGAAGGGTCCCTACAGGACTTTATATAGGCCCAGAGGGGAGAGGAGGGGTGGGGGAGGTTCCCAGCCGGCAGGGAAGTGGAGATGGCTCCCGCACCCTCTGTTCTCCAGCCACTCCATCAGTGCCCTGCGGAATCCCAAATCCACCCTCCACTTAGACCAAGAATCATATATTCCTGGAGATTCCTTTCAGAATGGCCACATACCAATGCCCTTCATGGGTGGAAGGAGCTCACTCCTAATTATTTGCTTATTAACTGCTACAAGGAAAAAGAAAAAGTGTGTGCACACAGACCAAATACAATTATAATGATTTCTTTATAACTTATAAACATGAACCACTATACTACTATATCTACTATAATCTCTACCAAATATAAATAACGATTATGCAAGTACTCTAACATTATTTTATTAATGGCTCAAACTTTAAATTAACTAATGTATTTTTTGTTAAATTTTTGACATTAGGCAACGTGATCAAAGATGCTTCATTATCTTGCTTTAAACTAGTGTTTGTCAAAATGTGACCCCTTATCACTTAGGACCCCCAAAGCCCATCTGGTTGATCTTTGAGGTCACTCAGAGCTATGTTCATCCTAACCTAGGCATTATCTGCCTTTTCCACCGTGTTGACATTGGCCCTGGCAGTGTAAAGCCAACAGTGGGCAGAGCTGTGTTCCCCTCAGTACCCCGATACCAGGAGTCATGGTTTTCGCTGTTATAGCCACATTCAAAAAAAAAAAACAAAAAGCCAATTTCACTTTCTCAATCAGTTTCACTTTCTGGAAGAGGCTGAAAGAATTATGTGAGTCACTGTGAAAGTTTTGAGACAAACTACGTTAGGGTCCGTTATCTCACTTCCAAGAAACAGTCAACAGCGTCCTTTCCAATTCACCCATGCAAGTTTCAACTTGCTGGGCTGATCAGTGCTGCTGGGAGGGGCTCATTTGTTTCCCTTCAGGCAGATTTTACATTTCTTTACTTTTGTGTATCTCAAAACTTTCATAACAACCCAGGTGTTATTTGATGAAATCCTGATCTTCAAATACATGTCCTTTTAATATCTGAGCGATGGAATGAGGACTTGTGCTTCACGGCAATGACAATGGTCATCTCCAGGAAAAACATCTCTGTGACTGTGGCTCTGGTAGCTGAACGAACCAGCCACTTTATTCATGGAACACCATTCTCCCCCACAAATGCCTGGTAGGAGAGAATTTATTAATTCACATGTGGATATTTGGCAGATATTTTCTCCAGACAAGCAAAATGACTCTATAGCTATCAGGAAAACCACCAGTATTTGTTTCCAATGATGAAACTAAATCTTTTGATTGAAAATTAGAATTTTGAAAAACATTGTCTATCACCATGAGCTTGACAGCTTTCTAAAACCAAAAGACTTTTTGTATGAGACTGGGTGATGTTAACAAATGTTCTATTTTCATAGCATATAATGAAATGTTTTAACATTTGGAAGTTCTCCATAGCTTGTTTGGCCAATATTTTTGAAACAATCCAAAATGTTACAGAATTATACATGGATAAAAAAATTTGGTCAAAGTGTGAGAGACCAGAGGATTCAAGTGTTAGCACAAAAGTTCGCTGACATGGTTTCAGATACCAAAAATAGTTGTTGAGTTTTGGTATAGTATCAAAGAGGCCTACAGTTATCTAAAAGGCTATTAAAACATTTCTCCCTTTTCCAGATACATAGTTGAAGGAGGCTAGATTATTGACATCTATTTCAGTGAAAACAGCATATCACAATCAATTAAATGCAGAAGAAGATATTAAAATTCAGGTACATGTTGAGCCACATAGGTGGAGATTTGTAAAACTAAAGAATGACACTCTTCTCACTACTTTTTTTGCTTTACAAGATATAGTTTCTTATTAAAATACGTTATCTATGTTAAGAAAATAAAGAGCACTAAGTTAAATGAATTTATAAAGAAATATTTCAGATTTTCTCAGTTTAAATTTTTCATATGGTAAATATCGATAGATCTAACCCACATAGATGGAAGATATTTAAGGCTGTCACTAAATGTTAAGAGTATAAAGGGACCCTGAGACCCAAAGGTTTGAGAACTGCTGGTTTAAGCTTCTTGGTATACAGTTTGTACCGTGGTTTATGCTTCTATTTTGGTTGAATTTGTCATTACAGTTGAAAACAATACCTCCCAAAGATATGGTATGTAGAAGCTCCATGTGGGACAGGGCAACCTTCATCCTTCAGGGTAGTGGCTGTAAATACATATTTCAAATCATTCTTTTGATCAGTTTATATTCATGGTCACCTCTTTGTCAGATTAGAGCTTTCCTGTGGCAGAGGCAGAAGCATGCCTAGGAAGGGAGAGCACCAGGGTCAGCTCTCTCCTGTTTTTGGCTTGGTCCAGTGTCATGACCATTACCTCTCATCTGCAGTTTCTGCAAGAATTTATTAAGCTACAAGTGTATGTTGTGAGGGTAAGTTTTATTAAGACTAGAAAACATGATTTGTGAAGTGACTGACGGGGCATTTATAAATAGCAGTACTCTGAATGTCGCTGCAATGCATTCTCTGCTTCGCAGAGTCCCACCTTTCCCTCAACCAACCTCATGGACTATATGAGTCTGCACAGACTGCCAGAACAAAGTTCCTTAGACTGGGCAGATTAAACAGCACGCATTGACTTTTCACAGTCTGGAACCTGGGAAGTCCAAGAGCAAGCTGCAGGTAGATTCAGTGTCTGGTGAGGGCTCTCTTTCTGGTTTGCAAGCAGCCACCTTCTCACTGCATCCTCATGTGGTGGAAAGAGAGAGACCTCCGATCTCTTCTCCTTTATGAGGCTACTAATCCCATCATGGAGGCCCTAACCTCATGACATCATCTGAACCTAATCACCTCTTACAGGACCCACTTCCTACTACCAGCACATTAAGGGTGACAGTTATAACATATAAATTTAGGGGAGCACAAACATTCTGTCCATGACAGGAACTCTGGGAAACACATGATCCATCCTCTAACACACCAAAAGAATAAGACACCAGTGCCAACCTAGATAGTCATGCTTATAAAATGTACTCTTTCTTCTTAAAAAAAAAAAAAAAAAAAAAAGATGCACACCAAATCTGCTCACACTGGAGGAAATCATTGGCCACACTGATGCTCACTGACTAAAACATTCCACAGTCAACTGAAGGCCCCTCCTCACGTGACGGTGCTCACCACGGTTATCAACAGAAGGTGGGAACTGAGCAGAGTTTATTTCCCTTATCTATAAAACGTCTGGGACCAGGAGAATGCTTCATCTCAGAATCGTAGGGTAGGAAGACAGGAGCTCCCCCAAAAGAGGGGCCTCAGTGTCCTTTGGTTACTTATTTTTCATAAACATTTGCACTTGTGAATTTTTCTTCACAGTATTCAGATAGCTTGTGGTCCACTTTATTTTTTGATTTCAGATTAATAAGAGGGTACAAATGATTATGTTACGATGTTTATGTTTGTTGGGTAAAGGTTCTATCGTTGTTGTGTCCTGCACCCAGGAAGTATGCTGTGTACCCTTACACTGTGTCCACCGGCTGGGACACATCCATCCCTTAAAGTTCACTGTAGTCCTGTTCTCTCTAATTAATTGCTCAGGAAAGATGAGGAAGCCAGCCTCACCCTGCCATGGGAGTTAAAAGATGAACAACAGCACCAAGACCAGCAGACATTTAGAAAGGGTCAAGCAGGCTTTGTCCACTTCTGTGCTTTTTGTGGGGCCTCTAAGCAATGAAATGATGCTAGCTGATAACAGAGGGCTGTCCACATGCATCCTCCCCTCTGAGTAATAGACCTTGGTCCCTGCCTGGTGAAAGCCTTTGCTTCTAACAGCCATTAGGAAAGCCTTGTTCATCCCTTCCAAAGCTTCCCACAGCTTCTCTGAACTCTGCCCTTTCCGGAAGGACATCGCATTACTGGAGCATCATCTGTTTTCCCAAGAGGTTTTTAGAGACCTGGCTGTGATGCCCTGTCATGTGACTTGATGCTTTTCTACCATTTGTGAAGGGAGCATGATAAAACAAAGAGCATTTGGACAAGCAGCACTGAATATTCTGGAAGATTAAAGAGTTCACACATGGCCAGAGTCTGCGGTCTTAAATCATTCAAGTGGCAAGGGTCCTTTCTCACTCTTGGAGAGGAGGGCGTGCAGGGGAACCAGAGAGCAAACCAAGGATGGAGCATCTCATTTTGTTTATCCTGACTCTTTGTCTATCAAAACTTGCAGTTAACAATAATACAAATGGAATCCCCCTCAATCAAAACAAAGCACGACTCCGTTTCAGAGGATTTACTGGCAAGACTTTCCGATGGTGCTTTCTCCATCTTTCTGAAGACTAAGTGTTGGTCAATCTGTGGGGAGGCGACAAGGGGGGGACTTCTGTCTCCTCGGCTCCACCATCTTCCCCTACTTCTTACCCTCCCCTGCCAGCGAATTCCTCTCCATCCGCTCAACTAAATCCAAGACAATGTGTAATTATACCGGAGAAAAATCTGTCAGAGGATAGCTGAAGTTGCTTAAATTGTGCTGATTTACAAAGATAAGAGATTTTTCCCCACTAAAAAAATACCTTTTTGCGTGTGTAATGGCAAACAACCTCCTGCAAAGTCAAGTCCTTTTCTGAAAGTCATTGCTAGTTTTATAATTTCTGAGTCATTAGATAACAGATAGAACTCCACACTTAGTGGTTTCCAATGTTTATGGTCTGCAATTCATTCTTAATGAGCTCTCTCCATGTCTTTATTCTTCTTCACACCCTCCTGCTGGGAAGTGTCTTACTCTGCCTTGCCTTTTGTTAATGATTCCACAATCATTTCAGAGCCATTTCTCCTGCCTTATGTAATTCTGACACCACTGAAGAGCCCAGCTCACTGCCTCACAGTTGGAAATGTAACCTTTAATGTATTAATTTTTCTTGCTCAAAACAATTTAACCTCTGTCTTGGTTTTGTGATTGCTAAGTGTTCCAATTAAATGCCTCTTTCATTTTTTGTCCTGGAGGGCTTGATCTTACCCAAATTATGTTGAGCAGTACCCTGCCTCGCTGGGATGAGCACACTGGCTCCCTCCCATGCCCCACCGTCTATCCATTATCTCTCTCATGAGTGCCTGTCACATTTGCAAAACACCTCCTTCCCCCAAAAAAGATTAATTAAAGTAGTTTAAATGAGAGGCAGCATTGTCTGTGGAGGAGGAATGAATCATTTTAGCCCAGAAGATGGAGGTGTCCAGGAAGAGAGAGGCATCTTCTCCCACCTCCCACCCCCAAACCTATTGTGTCAATAAGCCCTGGTGAGCTCACGGCTGTGGGGACTTGGGGCAGCCATATGAGGACATCCTTGCCAACCCATGGAAGGTGGGAATTAATCATGGTAACAGAAAGTCTCTGGATGCTGGCTTTGAATGTTACCACCCGCCTCCATGCAAAACAGGCCCAGCAAGATGGAAGACTCACTGAAGGATTCCTTAGCATGGACACAGCACCCAGGCCCTGGACCGTGAGCCCAGACACGGCTGGGTGAGCACCACTCTGGGGCCGGCACCCTCCTCTGAAGGGCATCCACTTCAAGTTGTCCTTCCTCTGGGTGCCAAAACGTGGAATGTTGAAATCATCTCCTTTATTTCTTCCAGAGGCCCAGAAGGTGTGGGCACTCAGAGCTGGGGTCAGGGACCTTATCAGCCCCTCACCCAATGTGAGAGTGTTCCTGTAGGGACAGCCCAGACACCAATCCAGGGAGACTGTTGCAATTACACACTCCACTGTCACATCAGAGCAGTCTCTACAGACAGTCCATGCTTAGAGACCAAAACCTCTGGGGCCTCTGCTCAGATGTTCATCAGATGGGTTGTGTACACGCCCATGAATCCAGGAGCACGGGGGGAGCAGGGTGCTGTGGATGGTGGGAGACCAGCAGATTGGGCTGTCTCTTTTCTTTTGGACATAAACAAATGGGTGGTTTGGGTAAAAACAGAAATGCCATGTGTAGGGCATTATAATGACCACAGATACTAACCCATTTTTTAAATATATACAAACAGTGTCCACACAATCCAAATCCTCCCTCCCAAACCCTCCCAGGGTTCACATTCTCTTACCAGCAACCGCAGTGACTTACCTCCTTTGCTGGAGAAAGGGAATTGGATGCCCATGTTGGCTCCTCTCGGAGCAAAGCTGGAGCTGGCCACGCCTCTGAAATTCTGGAACTGCCTGCAGAAAGTGTTTGTAGTGCTCTGTCCCTACCTACCGAGAACCCCAGGCCTCTGTCTGGGCTTCACCTGAGTTAGGGTTAGGGTTAGGGCTAAGGTCAGTGAGAAGAGGTAAAAGCCCCACAAAGGGATCCACCACCTGCTGGAAGAGCAGTCCGCCAACAGAGCAGTTAAAATGCATGAAGATATTGTTTGAAATAATCAGCATTGGAGCATTTTAAAAATAGTTTCAAAGTTTTCAGAAGCCCAGACTTTCTTTTAACCAGTGTCAGCAGACTAAGAATTATTATTGGGGAAAAATTGAAGCTGGTCTAGACCTAATTACTAGTTTTCAGGAAATGCAAGGAATGAAAGAACTTGTTAAACAGCACTCCAGGATGCAATCAGGAAAAATCAAGAATGTGGGAAATTCTATAGGAAAAGTGGCCCACTTCTTCAATAAACAGACACTAGAGAAATGGAGAGGAAGCCAATAAAGATGTGTAACAGTCGTCTCAGCCAAACACAGCGTGAGGACCTTGCTTAGACCTGGACTTGGGAAAAAAACACTGAGATAGATCCCAAACAATCAAAGAGAACACTGGCTGGGTATTTAGTGATTTTAAGAAACTATTGGTAGGTTCCAAGTGTGATAATGGCATTGTGCTTATGCTTTTGGTTTTCTTAAGAGCCCCTGTTTTAAAAAGCCAAAACACTGAAATCTTTATGAAAATAGTGCTACAATATCTGGGATTTGTTTCTAAACAACCCATTGAGGGAAGGAGAGGAAGGAGCCGGGTGACAGGTACACGAGATTCACTCTGCTGTTCTCTCTACCCTTGGGTATATTTAGATGTCCTATAAAAAGGGTTTCTATGCCTGCGAGTGGGTCCCTCTGTGGCCATCTTTGTCTTGCTGAGAAGAAACCAAACCCTTCACTGGGTCATCTCAGCCCACACTGCTAAGAGAACTCATCATCCCCATTCTTACAGTTCTCCGTTTCCAGACAGGGGACCCTGGGCACTGTCCAGGGGCCTCAGGCGGAGGTGAATCCACACACAACTTCTGGCATCTGAGGAGGCCTAGAGGCAGATCCTGTGGCCTCCTGCCCAGAGGCTCTTCAGCAGACTTACTTATTTGGGGTGGGAGGGTCCTGGCCTTATAAAAAGAACTCCCTTCAGTATGCCCAGCTCCTTACCCATCATATCCAACATATTGCAGTATATTTTCTGCTTGATTAAAAAGAAAACTTTTTGTTTTTCATATTAGAAATCTATATATGCTTATTACAGAAAATTAATAAAAAGAAACATGATAAAAGAAGACAAAATGAAATTAACAATCTCACCCCATATTTGTTTTTCTCAAAAACGAGAACTACATAAAAATCCCCCACTAAGTAACTCTCAGAAGGTTAAAAAAAATCCCTCCATGCTTCCCAGAATTGGGTTAAAACGATTTTGAAAATCTTAACACCTCTCCTACTTGCAAAGAAATTTAAAAGGGAACTGGGACCATTTTGTTTTATTTATCTTTTTTTGCAGAGTTCTCTTATTTTAAAAGCAAATGAAAATATCTTTAGTGTTGCATAAGGATTTTGGATGCTGGGATGAAGCAGATGCCACTTCTCAGAACTTCCACAACGTGCTCTCTGGTCCTGCCATGCCAGGCCCAGGTGGAAAGTTGGGAACAGAAACCAAATCCTGATCTGTTATTTGTTACCCGGCCCTGGAGAAGCTGCCTCGCCGATCCAGGCCTCGCTCCATCTCTGTCTCTCAGTCGCCCTTTCGCTGGATGTTGTAACAGGCAATCACATCAGTAGTTTTGATGTGACACACACTGCATACACGTATACTGAGTTGTAAATCTTGCATAATGACTACTTGGCTGAGAACTGCCCTCTGAAAAAAATCGAGAAAATCATAAGCAATCTTTCTAGTAATCCCCATAATGCAATCCTCACATACACTTGTTTTAGAAACTAAACCCATTGTAATTTTGTTACAATTTTCCCCATCAGGATGGAACAATATGACTTAGTTTGGATTTTCTCAGTTGAGTGATATTTTTGCCTCTTGTTAATGCCCACATAGTGGTATAAAAAGTATACCTGTCTGGTAATCAGTTTATTTTCTCCCTTCCTTCATAAGAGCCATCTTCCTAGTCCCTGAATTTCAAATATTTTTTACAATGGGGAAGGAACAGAGACTCTTGACCTTGAACCAAACTAAAGGAGAAACCTTTTCTTTCCCAGGAGTAAGTCTCCCGGGTAATGACTGTTGACATCGTGATGGAACTCTAGGAGGTCACAGTCTAACTGGGTGCAGGATGTCAACTGCTTTCTATTTGCCAGCTCTTTCACTATCTTTTAAATCTTTTCCCAAACAGGTTCAAAATTAGAGACAATACTTAAAAAAATACTTGACATGGAAGACAGAGCTATGATTGTGAAAAGTAGGGGTAGACACCAGAGAGAGAAGTGGGGACCAGGAGACAGGGCAGAGCGGCTCCTTCAGTTAAACAGAAGCAGATACTGCAGGGTCCACTTGGATCATCGGCACACGCTCGCCTTTTGGCCTTTTGGCATCAAGCATATAGTGGTGTCGTTTCACTGGGTAAGAGGTCGGCAGAGTGGCCTACGCAGGGAGGCCATGGCCTCAGGCACAGAGGTCAACACGGAGGACAGCCGGCTTCCCTGGCAGAGAGACATGACTGAACTAATGTTCAGACCCAAAGGTAGTGAGAAGGGACCCCAAGAAAGGGGCTTAAGGGGGATGGGAGGAAAGCTTGGCCTGCCGAACAAGAACATGTCTGAAGGGCCATAGGATCGTTCCCGCTCAGCCAATAGTGAAGGGCGGTAACTGGCAGGACAGGGAGACTGACGAGGGGCCCGGAGGAAGCTCCAGGCCCGGAGGAAGGGGTGTTCACACCCACACTGCCCACACGCATCTCTCGCACTCTTCTCTGGGAGAGGCATCCATTTCCAACTCTCTGCAAGTGCTCTGAACTTTCTCTTTGTTCTTCCTACATAAAATCTCTCTTTGTTACCCCGAAACTCATGCAGGTCACTTTTCCTTTCTGTCCCTGCTGCCTATGCCGCTCCCATTTCTGTTTCCACTCACTTTTGCTTTTGATTATTGCAGTGCCACGGTTGAATTTTCTAGCTCAGCTGAGTAATCGAACCAGGTCAGCTGGGTTTAGGAATCTGGGAACCCCAATCCCCAATAGTAGAGACTGGAGTGAATTGGGAATAAGGACAAAAATTCTTTGGGTTCCTATACTGAGAGTTCAGGTGCTCAGGACACTGTCTCCGTCTGCCTCACCCCAACCTTTAAAAAAAAAAGTGGTCCCGACCAGATCCCAAACAATTGGATAGGAAATACCACCTTAGCACAGGCAGAGTGTTCAAGGCTGCAAATTTCTGTGCACAGAGGTAGACAGGTGAGAGAGCCCTGGTAGGGCGGTGGGTGGCCAGGTCCTCAACAGCGTCCCAGCCCCAGCCATTGCCACCTCTGACCCTGGTTGCTGCCACTCAAAGGGCAAAATCTGGACAGAATCAGAGCCCAGCGTCCAGGCAGCCACTGCCTTCAGCCTCTGCTCCCAAGCACCTCTCCTGCAGCCTCAGGATCCTCTGTCCACAGCTGCCGGGCACACCCTGTTGATTCCCCGCTCTCTGGGGGCTGTTCATTTGTGGCAACACAGATAAAACTGTATGGGATGTTGCCTTCTCCACTATCCCAGATCATGTGAACACAGCCAACTCTGTCTGCTTTTCCCAGGGGAAGTCTTTGCCTTGGAATATATATGCACGCACTACCTTTCTGCTCGACTGAAACTTGAAAGAGTGGGTCTCAAAGAAGACACATTAAAAATGAGAGAAAAGGAAACGATTTGTGCTACTCTGTCATTATCATTTTAAAAGCTCACGATGCATAACCTTTAAACTTGTTTTTGTTCACGTGTAATATTTATTCTATCTATATTTGCATAAATACTATTTATAGAGCTATGATTCAGTAACATATTTATATTTTATATTTATATAATTCTCCTTCTAGCCATGGTCCTCCCATGTACAATATTCAAACATCATTCCTTTTGAATGATAGTTTTGTCCACAAGAAATTTCCACCGACTTCAGGCCTAGGCCACGGTGCACCAGAAAGGCCATGAGACTTCACTGATAATTGAAATTGAGCCCCTGGACACCTGCTGTGACCATTTCAACCAAGTGGCTGCTCTTACCCGGTTCTGGGAAGCAGCTGCAGCCCCAGCCCCGTTCCACAATGCTCTGCAAAAGGCAGAGGGACACCAGAGGTTATGTCACCATTCAGCAGTGCTTTGAGGTAGATGCCTGTCCTTGCCATCTTGAATGAACCAAAACAAATTTGGGGTCAAGTCAGGGGCATCCTGGGGACGCCAGCACAACGGCTGCTGGTCCCTACACACCACGGTTGCATCTCCTCCCCAGAGCACTGCTGTTGTGCTTAGCAGCCCGTTTGGCTGTGAGAGAGCCTGAGAAAAGTTAGGGCCCAAATAACAAAGAGCAGTTTGAAATTCTTGCCTCATGTAGCCACAGTTTTAGCATCTAATAATTATTGTTGCAAATGCAAATACTAGTCCCTGGGACTCCTTATGCATTTGAATTAATCTCTTAAAAACACAATTGCCAGCTCCAGATGAAAAACAATTTCTCAACAGCTGGAGAACATTTGCAGAAGGCAACTTTTAGAGAACAGAGAGAGCGCAAGTGACAGATAGACACAAAAGTAATCGTCAGCTCCCCTTGTCTAGAGAAGTCTGAGACCTTCAGACGGTGTGTTGTTAATTACTACATCTACGGCTCTGCTCACCGCTACACTGCAGCTAAACTAGCAAGTTAAGCCAGGGTAGCATTTTGTGTTGTCAGCACAGTTAATCAAAAATTACTCCACCTTCTTCTTTATTCAAAAGAAGAGAGCTCTTTTTTTAATATTAGCATCTTCTTACTGAGTTTTAAGGCTGAAAAACTGGGAGTTAGACTATCAAGGAGGTACTGTGGGGATGTAGCTCTGTCTTGAGAACAAGGCAGGCAGAGCTTTTCTCATTGTGCCCCAATGAGTCATGTGTCAGGTGACATCAGGCGGGGCCTGGGTGAAGGCCGAGGGAAATATGTATGTCGTGTGCTTCAAAGACCCCACTGAGTCCTGACACTCTAAATTAAATATCTAGAGCTACGTCTTAATTTGTATTGTTTTGCCACAATCACTTAGATTCACACTCAATATAAGATAATAATTGGTAATAAGATAATAGCAATGATAGCAACAACAATGATGATGGTGATTACAGCCAGCACTTTGCAGCATGTGCGATATGACAGACATCAACTCAGTCAAGCTTCATAAATCTTAAGAGGTGGATAGTATTATTATGCCCATTTTGCAGATAAGGAAACTGAGGCACAAGAGTTTGTCTACTTTGCTCAATGGCATTGGGCTAGTAAATGGTGGAAGTTTTCAACCTGGACTTCTGACCCCAGGGACTGTGCTCTGCAATCAGTGACAACGGTCTGGCAACATCAAACTGCCCCAGAGTGCACTTTTCTCCTTGGTTGAAATAGTGGTGTGCACTCGGCCACAAGTGGTGTGCACTCGGCCAGAAGCACAGTGCACATGGCAGATTGTCACACTCACCTGTGACTAAGTAAACTCACACATGGTGCTGCTTAGTTTTAACTAAATTTACCTTCACAGACATGGTCATGTGGCTTAAGGAAAGATTTATTCAAGGAATATGGTACTTGAAGGTGGTATTAATAATGTAAACACTAGCATCAGGAAAACAGTAATGACCCTTCTCTATTTAATTCATAAAACAAGAATAAAGAAACTGTAACTCTCCCCCACTGTTACCACTGACGGACCCCACCTACATATTAGGTAATGATAGCAGGAAGGCATTAGAATTAACCACCCAGGACATGAATCAAAACTCTATGACTGGAAAGCAAAACTATTTTTGCATAATTAGTAAATAAATAAATAGCTTAAAATCATTTCATGTCATTCATATACAGTCATTTTCATTCCTGTGCTATGTGTGTTTTATAATGCATTTAAAACATTTATATGTATGCCTGTTTTATCCAATAGCAAATATATGTATACAGATAGAAGTGCTCAAGTATCTTTTCCTGATAAGATTATATAATCAGAAAAGTTTGGACTGCAGCACAGAACTGGAGTTCAGTCCACCTCATGGGGTTGCTCTCAAGTAACCATGGTAACTCTAATCCGTGGCCAAGTGTCTGGCAGAAGCTTAGCAAGCCAACAGGGAGGAGCAGGTGAACAGAGCGGGGAAGATCCATCCCCTCCTCCAGTGCGCCGTGACCCACCACTTCAAGCCTGGTGACACAGTGGGTCCTCGGGAGGTGTGTGGCCGTCCTTCCAAGGCAACAGAATGCTCTGTGTCTAAGGAAACGTGAATAATTACCACTGTGAGTTGATCCTGTTAACAGAGCACTCAAAGCTAAACAAGTTACTAATATGTTGCCTGAGGTCACAGAATTTTTTAATATGTAACATCCAAAACCAGATTCCCAAAGCAAGTTTTTGTACTTCCAAAACTATCGAGAGAAAGATGCACACTCTTTTATGAAGCAATAAGACCCAGGAGCTGTGGAAGTGCATGTGGACATGACGGTGTTCAGATTCCAAAAGGCACATGTTTGGATAATATTCCACATGGAGAGAACATGGAAAGAGGATTCCAGAAGAAACGTGGAACAACCACACCAGACAACAGGCGACATCCCCCAAGGGGATCTTCCTTTTAAAACGCGTGATTTGTAGGGTTGATGTTTTCATTTCACTTTGTCCATAATGAGACAGTAGCAGGATGTCCACGTTGTCACTGCAGAGGACTTGAATAATGCTCTGTGTCTCTCAAAAATCTAGTTGGATGAGTATTTCACACTAAAGAGTTACGGCTATTTCACTGGCTTTGCATTTTGTATTTTATAAATCATTAACATGAACAAAGTAAGAACCAAAACAGAAATACCCATTTCATAAGTGTGAAGACAGTTAACCTTTAAACAGATGGGTAATCCCAGACAGCTCTGTAAAATTAATAGAGCTTAAACCTGAGGTCTCAGAGCTGCGGAATACATCTTTGGAGACCATGTTTTTGAGATCATCATAAATCAACTTTTTTCTCATCAGTCCCTCAAGCCTACCTAGGCTCCTAGGGCTGCCGGGTTATGAATATGTATGTCATGACATCTCACTGGACCCAGTGCTCCGGTACCAATGTTCCGGCCCTGTGTTTCCTCTGCTGGCCCTCCCTGCCACCCTGCCAGAAAGCACCCTTATGGAGGACTGCATCTGGGTGTGGTGGTGACACCGGGCTTGTCACCACATTCCTGCTCCCGGCCTTGAGGACCTTCGAGATGGCTCCCTCTGGGGAAGCATTTGTGCCTTTTATCTGTAAACCTTTTCTGATTAAATCAGTAGTGTTGTGGAGGATTGTGCTGTTGTCACAGCACTGGGTTTTTCCACAGCCACATCAGTTCGGAGCTCAAAAGAGACACAGCAGTGACGGGCAGGGCTCCAAGCAGGGACGCCTGGGAGGGAGAGGTGGCTGTCTCCCGGGAGATTGCTGCTCACTGGCACAGAAGGCGTGGTCGGGCCAGTTTGCAGAAAATGACACTCACTAAAGGGAAGAAAATGACTAACCGATGTTGTCAGTGTTCTCATTTTCAACTGTGTAAGTAGTTGTTGGGAGACATCTTTTTAAGAGTTGGATTAAATTCTAAATGTGGCCACAAACCTTACAAGAATGTGGATTTAGACAGAATTAAAGCCCCAAGTATGATGTGGCTGAGCTGCCAGCCCGAGCTGTGCCAGTCCTGCGAGACTCTTTCACTAGCAATTGGGAAGTCACTGGCTGAGGGACGAACATGGAACATGTCACCCTCCCCTGCTAGCTCGAGGGCCCTGGCTCACTGTGGAGCTACAGGCCAGCACGTGGTACTCTGTGTTCATGTGGATTTGTGACACTCTGCAAAGGAATTTCACATTCTTTCCCCTCCACATTCAGGGGAAGGAACGAGCTATGGAAATGCAGTATCCATGGAGAGAGTTAAATGTGAAGGTAAATAATCCTGCCAGGGAAACAAACTGCATTTTGTTCTTTCAGCACAATCCCCACCCCAAGATAGTTTCCTATTTCCCCTGAAGAGAAGCCCTGAAAAGTTCACAGGGGACATATTTACAGCCATTTACTATTGTAAAAGTTAATTTGGCATTGTTGCTGCTACTGTCAAGCAATTCAGAACAGAGGGGGCAGAATACAGACTGAAGAACCCGGGGCACAGGGCACCATGGCCAGGAAGGGCACAGGGTATAATGGCCAGGAGGGGCACAGGGCATAATGGCCAGGTGGGGCTCAGGGCACAGTGACCAGGTAGGGCTCAGGGCACAATAACCAGGTGGGGCACAGAGCACAATGACCAGGAGGGGCTCAGGATACAATGACCAAGAGGGGCACAGGGCACAATGACCAAGTGGGGCACAGGGCACAATGGCCAGGAGGGGCACAGGGCACAATGGCCAGGTGGGACTCAGGGCACAATGGTCAGATGGGACTCAGGGCACAAGTGCCAGGTGGAGCTCAGGACACAATGGTCAGGTGGGGCATAGCACAGGACACCTGCAGCCATGGGACACCTTGAACGGAACAGACACCAGGAGACCCGGCCCAGAGAAGCCTCCTCAGTGAGTGTTCAGCAGCATATTAGCAGAAATGCCATAAAACGTTGGTCCTGTATCTTCCTTATTATTTTTTATAGGTATATAATTATGGAAAGGAGGCTGCTGCCCTTTTTATGGACTTAAAAGTGTACCTGTTCTATTTGAAATTTCCCATCTTCTCGGTGAGCTGCTTGAAAAGAAAGAAACACAGGCGGTTTGTGACGTGGGAGACGGGGAGGCTGTGCAGTGCCCAGACCCGTTTGCAATTCTCCCAGAAGGGAGTAGAGTGGTGGAGGCTGATTCCGTTGAAGGCCCTGCTTCCAGAATGTGTGTGACAGCCTCAGGAGTTGTGTATCATAAAAGTCGTAAAGAGTAACATCCCGTGTCTGGAAACAAAAATGATTCCCAGGAGAGTTTAGGTACTCGATGTAATTAATCTGTATGTTTGGGGCAGCCCATCACAGCCCTGTCTTCCTCTGCTAATTATTACAGCCCAATTCAAGGGCTCTGCTCAGTTACAGTCCCAGATAAACAGCCCCTGCCCCCTAAGCCTTGGGATTATTTTATTTAAAGATTCAGAAAATTCCCCTGGCAAAGGGGTTGCAAAGTTGACCCTCAGGAAGTGTCTCCTCTTCCTTTTTTGTTTTCTCCCTCCAGTAAGGCCTCCGCTGACTGCCCTCCCTAAGCCAGGGTTCCCCCCAGTGGGAAGGACTTGACTGTACTCCGTACAGAAACCTGCCGCGCCACCAACACTGTGGTTAACAGGTGTTTCTAGCCTCTCCTGCTTCCCAAACCTTATGTCAGGGAAATTTTTACTATTGCCTCACTGTGCAAAAAAGTATAAAATCTGAATATTTGTGTCTTAACCACTAACAGAAGCCACGCTGGCTTGTGACACCACAGAGCTCATCACCCTGGATGGTCATGGGGCCACCTGAGTCTTCCTCCCTGTGAGAGTGTTGACGATACCACGCGGCTCTGGAGGGGCTTGGTGCTGGTCACATGGTCTACAAACTAACAGAAAGTGGAGGCCGATCTGACCCGCGGGGGGGACAGAAGGTGCAGACACGTGGGGGACTCTGTGCACTCCGAGGAGCCGCAGAACACAATCATCGCAGCCTTCTCTGGGACCTGCGCACCGAGACCCCCGCTGGCCCGCAGCTGGGCCTTGTCTGTGCACCCCACAGGGATCCTCAAGACGCACAGCTGTTCCCATGCTCCCAGTGCTGCTGTTCGCAGTTTCCTTCCGACCTACGAGGCCACACTGCCCAGCAACACCAAAGCTCACTCCTGGCTACCCTCAGATGCGGGGTGCAGGGGGGCTGCCTCAAGTTCCAACCCTCCACCTCGGGGAAAGGCCAGGAATGGTGAGAAGACGTGGGCCCCACAGCTTCGTGCTCCTGTGGAAGTGGACGCTGGGCAGAAGTCCAGACGCTGAATCAGGACCACAGCCTCCCGCAGCCCCTTCCCGGGCCCCGTCACTGCCTGTGTCTGCCTGCGCGGGGTGACCAGCTCCTACCTCTCCGGTCAGCTCCGCGCATTAGGCATCCTTGTGTCCCTGGCCCTCACCATTTTTTCCTCCTAACTTTAGAATTTTGTCCTCTCTCCTTCGAGTGGCCCATCTTCGGGTCTGGGAGTCATATTTCTGCTCACGGGGGTGAATTTTCATTGTCCACCCGAGTGAGTGGCTTGGGCACAGACCTGCCGCACAGTTTGGAATGGTAAGACATGGAGAAGAAAGGAGAATTCAGAGAAGCTTTTTCTCTTTCTTAAAAAGGGCTTAAGGCCTTCCGTGTAATGTCTGTCTGACCGGCAGGATTCAGGATAAAAGGAATCTGCGTCTGAACCTGCACCAGCTGCACCCAGGCTCCCTGGGTGGCCGGGTGGGTGCCGCAGACACCGCAGCCTCAACCCACAGTCGCACCCCGCAGACCCAGCAGATGCACCCCCCAGATCCGGCAGCCTCAGCCTGCAGACCTGGCAGCCGCACCCCGCCGCCGCCACAGCCTCACCCGGGCTCCAGCTATTCCTGCACCTGCCGCCCGCAGGGAGCTGCAGAGCCCCCTCCTCCCGCGGTCCAGCGTCCTCGTGCCTGTGGGTGCTGCGGGAAACACGCCCACATCACCCCGGTCAGTTGCCAGGGTGAAAGGAAACAGTTCTCGGGGCAGCTGAACAGTGGCATCAGCTCAATTCCCCACCTTAAAAGGAACGCTGGGTAACGAAGTTTCAAATGCCATTACCAAGCCGCTGAATAATATGGTTACTGTTAAACAAAATTGTATTGTGTGCATGTTTGTTCCATAAAATAAATATATATTTCCTCTAATCCAAATTGCATCCAACTGTTAAAATTTGTGAGAGGTGTTGAAGTGCTTTTCTCGCTGTTATTTTTAATGTGCTTTCCTAGATAATGAACTCGGGCTCAGAGCGCAGAAATCAGAGATTGAGAAGAGCTTCCGGGTCAGCCGGGACACCCGGCTGCCAGACTGGGGATCCGTGAGGCTCCCCCAGGTGACAATTCCACAGAGGCAGGACGACAGGGGCTGGGGAGGGGGGACGTGGTAATTGGCCCTTTCTATTTCTATACCTCTAAGTTGGGGGCGCATCTCCTAAAGAAATCTGTAATTTGCAACACATCCCCCCAAATAAAGATTTTTATTGTTACCATAGAGAATTTTTATTCTCTTTTTATTTGGGGGTGAAGAGTGGTAATAAAATTATATTGCTCATCTGTCGAGGTAACTCACTGCAAATTATAGTAAGATACCAAAAAGGCCGTCTCCCCAAATCATAGCCCTGCTTCAAAATGCCTATTCTGAAAGGACAGAGCCTTTCATTCCATTCTGTAATTAAAAACAAATTTTTGATTAAAATTTATAATTAATTAAAAATTTGTGAAACAAAATACTAAATAGGTCTAGATGCTAGACAATGCACATTTTCTTAGAAGGTCTGGAGAAAAGCAGGCTAAACAGAGGATAAACAGCACCAAGGATGAAGCACACTTCCTCTACCTCCCTCCGGACCCAGCAGGAGACCCTGAAAGTGTCAAGTCACAGCTCACTCACTGCAGCTCTGTGTCAGTCCCATGAAGGGCCTGGGGCCTTGAGAGGGAGACACCGAGTGCCTTGGTGCAGAGCAGGTCAGGATGCAGTGTCACAGGCAGAGGGACACACACGTGAGGACATAACACACGGGCACACATACACATACACAACCATGAGTACATAACACATGCACTCACATATACGAGCACATAACACAGGCACACACGTGAGGACGTAACACACAGGCACACACACACACATACACAACCATGACTACATAACACATGCACTCACATATACGAGTACATAACACAGGCACACATATGAGGATGTAACACACAGGCGCACACACACATACACAACCATGACTACATAACACATGCACTCACATATATGAGCACATAACACAGGCACACACGTGAGGACGTAACACACGGGCACACATACACATACACAACCATGACTACATAACACATGCACTCACATATATGAGCACATAACACAGGCACTCACATATATGAACACATAACACAGGCACACACGTGAGGACGTAACACACGGGCACACATACACATACACAACCATGAGTACATAACACATGCACTCACATATACGAGTACATAACACAGGCACACACGTGAGGACGTAACACACGGGCGCACACACACATACACAACCATGACTACATAACACATACACTCACATATACGAGTACATAACACAGGCACACACGTGAGGACGTAACATACGGGCGCACACACACATACACAACCATGAGTACATAACACATGCACTCACATATATGAGCACATAACACAGGCACACACGTGAGGACATAACACACAGGCACACACACATGAGTACATAACTCACACCCTCAAAGAGGACACCCACACTGCACAGCCATGTTCACAACGCATGCAGTGTACACAGCACACACAACACCACACATGACTCATGTGCGCACACACAGCCGACCTGCCTGGAGCAGGCTCTGCTTCCATCTCGCCCCCCTTCTCCTAGGAGTCAAACACCTCAAGAGAACTTGGGGCATCTCAGTAGAGTCCGTGGCTAGGAGGAGCAGAGGAGCCTACAGGAAATAGAAGGGACCAGGCGTGAGGGGATGCAGCCGACAGTATGGCCTTGGGGGAGTGGGTGGAGGGGTAGAAATTCCAACAAGAGCTGGGTGCCTACTCTCAAGGAGCCGAGCCCAGTGCGCATCCCCGTGTGACTCTTCAGGAGCTGTTGTGGGGACGCCAGTGTGAGCAGACCCTTTGGGGGGCAGCAGGGCACTCACACGACAGAAGGCCATGTTAGCGACATGCTTCCTGGAGATGCCAACACGGACCTGTCACCTGCCCACAGTGTGCAGCTTGGTGGCTGCCCAGGACACAGCTGCAGCAGGACAGCAGAGGTGGGTGGCCCTGGGCAGGCTCCTCAGCTTGTTAACTGTGGGGCTTTGGTAACTGTGGCTTCAGGTATGTTCATGGTGGGGTTTAGGCCCTTCCCGTGCATCAGGACAGATGCCACCTCAGCAAGAGTGAGGGAGGAGACAACTGATAGCACCACATAAGCTTCTTCTAGAATCTTCTACAATGTGGGTGGATCTTAAACATGTTGGTCTCAGCACCCTTCTTCATCTTACTACTGAGAATCCCAAATAACTTTGGTTTCTGTGGTTATGATTGTTGCTATTTATCATATTAAAAATTAAAACTGAGAAATCCATTTATTAATTCGTTAAAAAATAGTAATAGAAAACTCATTAGACACCATGTTTCCTTAGGAAAAATAACCACTTTCTCCAAAATAAAGACGAACAAACAGTGAGAAGAGTGGCATAGTTTCACCTTTTTCCAAATCTTTTAAAGGTCTGGGGAATGGAAGACACTGGATTCTCCCCTCCTCCTGCCTCTCACCCTACATCACGCGTCACAGGACGCTGGAGCACACCTGGGGGATCTCAATGTCACTGTTACAACTGGTTTGATCTCACAGATTCCCTGGAAATCCCGTGGGGACCCCCAGAGGTCCTTGGAACATCTTTGAGAGAAGCTGATCTGTCCTGTCTAGTAGAATAGGGCTACTGTTGCTCTATTAATCTGTACGGTCAGGAAAACGGAAGTGACATTTACACAAGTTTTGTTTTGATCTCTGAGCTGTGTGAGGGACTGTTAATGAAGCATGGCCCTAGCGATCCTGCTGTCCTGAGTTCAAAGTCCAAGATTCCAAACGTTCTCTCAACAGTCCTGGCAAAGAGCTGGTCACTCTCTCCCTTGAGTACCATGCCTCGAAGGGGGAGGGTGCTGGTGGCCATTGAGCACTCACCACTAGCAGCTTCCTATGTGTCCAACGATCACTTAAACAGTTCTGCTAGGCAGAACCCAAACCAAAGAAACTGGGGGTTACTGTGGACAGGTGAGCAGATGGGAACAATGCCAGCAGGTGTGTCTTTACTGGTCACAAAGGATTCTGCGACTTCTCCCCAATATCTGCCAGATGTCAGCCATCGGCCAGAATTTCCTGGTGCTGGGATTCAGCAGAGGGTAGTCCTCACCCTGTGTCCTGGGCAAGCTCAAGTTCAGATGAGGGCAGTGGGCACCAGAGAGGAGAACTGGTAGAAAGAGGTCACCAGAAAGGGCAGTGCCAGATAGAGGTCAGCTGGGGAGGCCTCTCCCTGGAGCTTCCATAGACCAGTCCTCAGGAACCCCTGGAAGGAAGACATCCCAGGCCCTCTACACCCATACCATGAGTCCACAGAGGCTCTCCAGGCATCTGTTACCACATTTCATCCCCCAAAAGAAGTCAGTGCCATTTCCGAGGGTGTGAAGCTTGATAAAAGTCAATGTCCAGCCTCTTCTCCTTGGGGACAAGGGGAACATGGAGCCCCTCCTCTGCCAATGGACCTCCAGGGTCTGGTCCACCTTACCAGGAGTGCTGAGCATGTGCTAACCATGGGAGAAAAGTGTGCCACAGTGAATGGAGCATTGCCCTTAAGGACCTCTGCTGCCTCCTTTCACGCCCCATACAAGGGCAAGATGATCAAGGGGAGGAGGATCCTACTCACCAAGCCACACGTGCCCCAGAGTGACGTGCAACAGGCCCCAGCACCTCCCTCAGAGGAAGCCTTCAGATGTCTGTCCCCAGGGAGGGGGCAGGACCCTCCTGGTACCAGATACACCCAGCTCTTCATCCAGTCTCTGCCCCTTCTTAGAGTTCCAACTCTCTGCACCCAAGTCTCATCCACCAGGAAATAGGAAAAGTACTCCCCAGCTGTAGGGTGGAACCAAGAAATGAGGTGTGTGAGGCACTACTGAAATATTGTTATTTTAACAAATTATTGGATCCAACTGACAGCTTGTTTTGTTGATGCTCCCAGGGGACTCTGCCCGGCGGCCCTGCAGTCTGTGCATCCGTAAAGAGCAGAGGGCGGCACACAGATGCCATCCCTGGGCACGTGTGGAACAGGCCCTGAGTCTGGGTGCAGCACACAACTGGGTGTAATTCTGTCACCCCTGTGACTTGGGCTTGATCCAGAAACACGTATCTGCTTCTCTCTGCCCTGCACATGCAAGGTCCGGTCCAGGGAGGTTCGGAAATAAAACACGGGTTTCGGGCCAGCGCCTTCGGATACTGAGAAAACCACGTGGCTTCCTTCGTTCTTCTTTCTCTCTCTTTCTCTCTCTCTCTCTCTCTCTCTCTCTCTCTCTCATCGCAGGAGTGGCATCTGTCAGATGTTAGGTGCAAAGTGATGACACCACATGAAAGAAACAGCCTGGGTGGCCTGTTCCCTCCTCCGCACATGGATGGGTGCTTTCGAATTACAGGAAAACCTCTGATTTCTGAACTACTGAGTAAAGGGGAGCACACAACACCCACCGAGAGCTCTGGCGTTCCACACGTGCTCTGTGAGTGTCAACGCGCGCAGGGATCGGTATAAATCTGTTCTCATTTTGTGTTTCAGAAGGTTTGCAATAGAAAACCCATTCTAACAATAAATGCTAGTCACCTGAGGTCCATAGCTTGTTTTGTAGCTAAGAAAATAAAGCCTCCGCTCACCCTTGGCCAACGGAGTTACATTTTACGCTATTATTAATGCATTGCAAGGCTTTTTTTCATATCAATTTGAAATTACACATCTGGGAAATCCCAGTGCACCAGCAGCCAGGGTTTTGTTTCTCTGGGTGGCCCTCTGCAATTACTAGAATGTGCAACTATAATTTAGCTCAGGTAAAATTCAATCAGTCACCCCAAGCACAAAGAAATCTCTGTCTCCCAGGAAAAGGGAAAGGAAGGAGGAGGAGGAAAGGGAGGGAGAGAGGGGGAAAGGAGAGAAGAGGATAAAGAAGGAGAGGGGAGAAGACAAGGAGAAGAAAATGAGGAGAGAAAAAACTGCCGAGGGTTTCCCTGCAAATGCCACAGGGATCCAGAGGAGTTCCCAAAACAAAATGATTAGAATTTTAAATTCAAGTTGTGATGGGAAATTTAGTTGGACAGGGGTGGTGGCTGCACATTGGAATTAAAGTAAAACAGATCTTAACCGGTTTTACAGCCTTCTTGGATTCTTTATAAAATATAATGTTCTTTGCATTAAAAATAGAAGGATAGAGGAAAAGACAGAAGAGTGACTTCGCTGGTGCTCTGAGAGTCGGCGGGACATGCATAGTGTACTGACCCCCAAGTCACTGTCCCATGTAAAAAACGTGTATGGAGAGAACTCAGCACTCTGCCTGCCAGAGAGCGACGCCCACCTCCGCAGAGCCTGCTTCTAACAAGGAAAACCATCCTAACGGCATACGCTTTTTTCTTATTGCATTCTTTCATTTCACAACTTTTACATGTATGGAGAAGATATTTGTAGGTCAGTGTTAATGGAATAGTATTTCTAGACACTTGTGTTCCACAACTGTTTCGTAGAAGTCATTTATTTAGCAGAGCAGGAGATTTAGCAGGAACTCACTGAGAAGACAGGCATTGTCCCCCACACCACTGACAGGCCGGTGCCCACCTTGTGCACTTTTTTAAGGCAATTTGATTTTCTACCTTATTTTATCCAGATGTGTGTTTGCTTCTGGTCGAATGACAATGTAAGTTCACATTTCAATCTCTTTATCCTGCTCTAAACCCCACAATATAGGCCAAGTGTCTTTAAGCTTTGAATTTGGAGAATCAGGTGATTGGTGGGGTCACCTCTATGGCTTATCCTACAAGGGTACAAGTGAATCTTTCTAAAAACAGAGTATGAATGCCTTAATAACTAAGAAAATGACATGAAGGCTGCATTAACCAGTTTGGTGAGAGTATTTCAAATTGTATATGAAAACACCACACTGTGCCCTAATGTGATTGCATTAATGTACACAGCTATGATTTAATAAAAAAAAAAATCTATGACAAAAGAAAAAAACATAAAAGGCCTGATTTAATGTATATTAATGGCTATCACATTGATGTTTGTATTTCTTGTATTAAAGGCCAGATTGATCATTTTCTATGCATTATCTTAGTCATATATGCATAATTTGGTGATTTGCTTTTTACCATTTGTGAGTGATATTGTAGTTGTTTGGATTTTTAAAGGCATGCCTTTTGGGGCCAGGACACAAGTATAAGAGGGACTTAACCTAACAAACACAATCAATGTAACCTGGTTCTTTGTGACCTCAATGAATCCCCAACAATTAAAAAAAAAAAGAATATTTTGCATGTTGAAGAAAATTATTTGGTTGGCAAATCTTTTCATGATGTTTTTATATGGCATGTTTATGGTAGAAAGGACATGGTTCTTTTGCAGAATAAATCTAATAATCCTTGAAAAAAAGAAATGATCCACAGAGATCCCACAGACCCTTCACCCAGCTCCTCCATGGCAACGTCTCACAAGAGGATAGAACAATTCCACCATCAGGATGCTGGAGCGGAGACGGCCAAGCATGTCCAAGCCCTCGGGATTCCCTCCTGGGGCCCCTTTGCCGTTCTCACTACAAGGCCCTCCAAACCATCAATCTGTTTTCTATTTTCTATAATTCTGTCACTTCAACAGTGTTATACAAGTGGAATCAACGGTATGTAACCCCTGGATGGCTCTTCATGTAGCATCAGTCCCCGAAGATCCATCCAAGTTATTATCAAGACATACACGGTGGTTTATTCCTGAGAGGTGTTCCACGGCACTCTGTGCCACTGTGGCTTAACTGTTCACTGCTGAAAGATATCTGGGTTGTTTCTAGTTTGAGACTATTACAAATAAAACTGCTATAAACATTCATATATAGGTTTTTATGTGAGCATAAGTCTTTATTTCTCAAAAGTAAATGCCCAGGAGTGAAATTATCATGTCATGTGGTAGTTGCAGACAGTTTTCTACAAAACTGTCAAACTGTTTTTCAAAGTGGATGTGCCATTTTACAATTCCACCAGCAAAATTAGAGTGATCCAGTTTCTCCTCATCCTCCCCAGCATTCGGTGTTGTCATTATTTTTTTATTTCAACTATTCTGATACATGTATAATATTTCATTGTGAAATATTCTAAAATATTGTGATTTTAATTTCCATTTCCCTAATTGCTAATGTGGTTGAACATATTTTCACGTGCCTATTTGCCATCATCATGTCCTCTTAGGTGAAATGTCTCTTTATGTCTTTTGTTCATTTTCTTTTTTTCTTTTTTTTTCTTAAATCACATCTGTGTACATTAATGCTATCATGGGGTACAGAATGCTGTTGCTATATACAATTTGAAATACTTTCATCCAACTGGTTAACATAGCCTTCATGTCTTTTTCTTAGTTATTATGTTAAGACATTTATATTCTACATTTAGAGAGATTCACATGTACCCTTATAGGATAAACCATAGGCATGGTCCCACCAATCACCCTCCCTCCACCCATCCTCCTCCCTCCGCTCCCCTACCTTTCCCCTTTCCCCATGTTCCTGGGCTAAAATTGGGCCATAGTTTTCCTATGAAAGCTATAAATCAGTTTCATAGTAGGGCTGAGTACATTGGATACTTTCTCTTCCATTCTTGAGATACTTTGCTAAGAAGAATATTTTCCAGCTCCATCCATGTAAACATGAAGGAGGTAAAGTCTCCATCTTTCTTTAGGGCTGCATAGTATTCCATGATATACACATACCACAATTTATTGATCCATTCTTGGGTTGATGGGTACTTGGGCTTCTTCCTTGACCTAGCAATTATGAATTGGGCCGCAATGAACATTCTGATACAAATATCTATATTGTAGTGTGATTTTTGGTCTTCTGGATATATACCTAGCAGAGGAATTATAGGATCAAATGGCAGGTCTATTTTTAGTTCTTTAAGTGTTCTCCAGATGTCTTTCCAAAAGGAAAGTATTAGTTTGCAATCCCACCAGCAGTGTAGAAGTGTTCCCTTTTCT
>NW_003852422.1:3791209-3799816 GCF_000181295.1 Otolemur garnettii
CTTCCCAGCCATGAGCATGGTATGTTTTTCCATTTGTTAACATTTTCAGCTATTTCTTTTCTTAGAGTTTCATAGTTCTATTTATAGAGATCTTTCATGTCCTTTGTTAGGTAAACTCCCAAATATTTCATCTTCCTTGGCACTACTGTAAATGGATTAGAGTTCTTGACTATTTTTTCAGTTTGACTTTTGTTGGTATATATAAAGGCTACCAATTTATGGGTGTTGATTTTGTAACCTGAGACGCTGCTGTATTTCTTGATCACTTCTAAGAGTTTTGTAGTAGAATCCCTGGTGTTTTCTAGGTATACAATCATATCATCTGCAAAGAGTGAAAGTTTAATCTCTTCTGATCCTATATGGATACCCTTGATTGCCTTTCTTCCCTAATTGCAATGGCTAAAACTTCCATTACAATGTTAAAGAGCAATGAAGACAATGGACATACTTGCCTGGTTCCTGATTTGAATGGAAATGATTTCAATTTAACTCTATTCAGTATGATATTGGCTAGGAGTTTGCTGTAGATGGCCTCTATCAATTGGCCTTCTATGCCAATTTTCTTAAGTGTTCTGATCATGAAGGGATGCTGGATATTATCAAAAGCTTTTTCTGTATTTATTGAGAGAATCATATGGTCTTTGTTTTTTAATTTGTTTATGTGATGAATTACGTTGATAGATTTACATATGTTGAACCATCTTTGAGATCCTGGGCTAAAATCCATTTGGTTGTGGTGTATAATTTTTTTGATGTGTTGCTGGATTCTGTTTGTTAGGATCTTGTTGAATATTTTTGCATCAATATTCATTAGTAATATTGGCCTATAATTTTCTTTCCTTGTTGGGTCTTTTCCTGGTTTGGGGATCAAGGTGATGTTTGCTTCATAAAATGTATTGGGTAGTATTCCTTCTTTTTCTGTATTTTGGAAGAGGTTAAGTAGTATAGGTACTAGTTCCTCTTTAAAGTTTTGATAGAATTCTGATGTGAAGCTATCTGGTCCGGGCTTTTCTTTTTAGGGAGATTTTGTATAGTTGATGCTATTTCAGAACTTGATATAGGCCTATTCAACATTTCCACTTGATTCTGGCTAAATCTTAGAAGGTGGCGTGCTCCCAAGTATTGGTCCATTTTCTTCAGATTTTCATATTTCTAAGAATAGAGTTTCTTATAAAATTCATTAAAGATTTTTTGAATTTCTGAGGGATCTGTTGTTGTTTTGTCTTTACCATTTCTGATTGATAAAATTAGAGATTTTACTCTTTTTTTTCTTGGTTAGGTTGGCCAAAGGTTTATCTATTCTATTGACCTTTTCAAAAAACTAACTTTTTGATTTATTGATCTGTTTTTGTTCATTTCTAATTGGATTGTCTTTTTCTTTTCCTGTTGGGTTTTGAAAGCTCTTTATATATGCTAGATACTAGTCCTTTTCTAAACATGTGGTTTGCAACTGTGTTCTCAATTTCCATAAATTATCTTTACATCCTCTCAACATAATATATCATAGAGCAAGTGTTTTCCATTCTTATGAAGTCAAATTTATCAGATTTTCCTTGTCTGGGGTATACTTTTAATCTAGAGTGTAGGTACCCTTTATATAGTCCTACTTTGCGAGGACTTTCTCCTATGTTTTCTCCAAAACCTTTATTTTTACATTTTATGTTTGAATCCTTGATCCATTTTTGTATAGGCTGTGAGGTTGAGGTTGAGGTTTATTTTTTGATATATGGATGACTACTTGCTCAATCATTACCCATTTTGATGGCTGTGTTTACTCCACTATATTGTTTTTATACTTTTTTCAAGAATCAGTTGTTTGTATTTGTGTGGGGTCTAGACTATCCATTCTGGCCCATTGCTGTACATGTCTGTCCCTCTACCAATGCCATGCAGTCTTGACCGCTTGAAATTAGGTAGACTAATTCCTCCCATTTTATTCTTCTTTTTAATAATCATTTTAGCTAGTCGAGTTCTTTTGTGTTCCAATATTAATTTTATAATAAGCATGTGTATATCTAACAAAAATCTTTCTGGGATTTTGGAAGAAATTGTGTTAAAACTTTGAATTTATTTGGGGAGAAATTCATGTATTGTTCAATTTTATTGGCTTGTATTTTAAGGATACTAATCTGTAGTCATCTTGCTTTGTACTGTCTGGTGCTGGCAACAGAGTAATACTAGATTCATGTAATATTAGAAAGTGTTCCCTTCCTCTTCTGTGTTGTAGAAAGAATGTGTAGAAGTAGCATTAACTCTTCCTTAAACATTTGGTGAAAATCTTTGGGCCTAGAGACGTAATTTATAGGAATTTTTTTTTAATTCATGGGAATTTTTAAACTATTAATTAAATTTACTTAATTGTTATGAAGCTATTCAATACATTCATTTCATTTTTTTTTTTTTTTGAGACAGAGTCTCAAGCTGTTGCCCTGAGTAGAGTGCTATGGCATCATAGCTCACAGCAACCTCCAACTCTTGGGCTCAAGCGATCCTCTTTTTCTATTTTAGTAGAGACAGGGTCTTGCTTTTGCTCAGGCTGGTCTCGAACTCATAAGCTCAAACTATCTACTGGCCTCGACCTCCCAGAGTGTTAGTATTATAAGCGTGACCCATCTCACCCAGCCACAGTTCATGTTTTCTAAGGAATTGGTTCATTTCATTTAAGTTGCCAAATTTATGGATACAGAGTTGTTCACAGAATTCCCTTCTTATCTTTTCATGTCTATTGTGTTTGTAGGACCCTGTTTTCATGCCCAATATCAGAATTATTTTCTCCTTTTTCTCTTTGTCAACTTACTGGAGGTTTGTTAATTTGATCTGTTCAAAAAACATCTTTCTGTTTCACTGATTTTTCTCTATTGCTTTCGTTTTTATTTTTATTGATTCTACTCATTATACCTTCTACTTGCATTATATTTATCTTACTTTTTTTCTAGGTTCTTTGAGATAAGAACTTATATTAAAGATTTGACAGTTGTATGCTTTTCTGAAGCATATGGTTAGTGGTACAAATTTCCTTGTCAGCATGCTTTAGCTGTGTTCCACAAAGTTATGTTCTCATTTTTATTCAATTCAGTATATTTTGAATTTTCTTGAGATTTCTTCCCCACTTAACAAATGTGTTGTTATAGTTTCCAAGTATTTGAGTATTTTCCTCTAATATTTCTGTTGTTTCTAGTTAGATTCCACTGTGGTCAGAGAACACAGTCTGTGATTTCAGTTCTTCTGAAGGTGCTGAGGTTTGTTTTATGGCACAGTGTATGGATTATTTTGATGTATATCCCATGGTAACTTGAAAGAATGTGTTTTCTGCGATTGCTGGGTGAAGAGTGCTATACATATTCATTAGATTTTATTGTTTGATGGTGTTTTCTGAGTTCTATATCTTTTATTTGATATCTAAGATTTCTATGTATCATTAAGACAATGGTATTAAAATATACAGCTATAATTGTGGATTTTTCTATTTTTCCTTTCAGTTCTATCAGTTTTTGCTTCACATACCTTGCAGTTCAATAGTGTTGTACATACACATTTAGAGCTGCTAAGTATTCTTGGTGGATTGGCCTTTTATCATTATATAATGTCCCTCTCTCTCTCTCTCTCTCTGGTGATCTTCTTTGCCCTGAAGCCTACTTTATTTAATATTAATATAGCCACTACTGCTTTCCTTTGATTAATATTTGCATGATATATTTTAACTGTGCTGTATTTAAAGTAAGTTTCCTATAGACCACTTATCATTACATAATGCTTTTTTTTTTTTTTTTTGCAGTTTTGGCTGGAGTTGGGCTCAAACCTGCCACCCCCAGTATATGGGGCAGCACCCTACTCCTTGAGCCACAGATGCCACCCCCTACATAATGCTTTTTAATTTACCCTGCCAATCTCTGTTTTTAATTATTAATTTGGACAATTTACGTTTAATGTAATCATTGACATGTTATATCTCATGTCTGTTTTTTGTTCTCTCTAGATTTCTGTTTCTTTTTTCTTTTTCATGCCTTCCTATGGGTTACTTAAATACTTTTTAGAATTTTATTTCATTTTATCTAAAATGCTTTTTAGTATATCACTGTCTGTTGGTGTCATCATTTTACCAGCTGAAATAAAGTATAAACTTTATCTCCTTTTATATCCCATACTTTTCTCTGGTTATAATTATCTTAAATATTTCCTCTTCATATATTTAGAATCATATCCGACAGTGTTTTAATTTTTGCTTTAATCATTAAACATGATTCATAAAAGTCAAGGACAAATAAAGTCCATAACATCTACCCAGATTTTTGATTCTCTTGTCTTCATGTCTGATGTCTCAATATTCCTTTTTCTATTATTTCCTTCCTATTTAGAGTATTTCTGTTCACCATTCTTACCATTCTTTTTTTTTTTTTTTTTTTTTTTTTCAGTTTTTGGCCAGGGCCGGGTTTGAACCCACCCCCTCTAGTATATGGGGCTGGTGCCACCCAAAATTATTTCTCTTTTTCCTTTAGGTAAGGTGTTTCTTCTTTATTGCTGCTTTTAAGATTACTTCTTTGTCTTTATTTTTTAGACATTTGATGATGTTATGTCTTGATATAGGTTTATTTGGGTTTGTTTTGTTTGGGTTCACTCAGCTTCTTGAATCTGTAGGTTTATGTCCTTATATCATGTTTTGCTAAAGAAGAGAAGTTATTCTAAAAATTTTCTGTTTTTCTGGCTGCTTCTTTCCTAGTCCTCCAACTATAGGGCTTTTTGTCTGTGATAATTGGCATTTCTGGGTTGTCAGCTTCATCAGTTCCCAGTCTGGGAAATTAGAGGCAAAAAAAAAACCCAGTGCATGCACCACTGTCTTGCCCTGAGTCCCACATCCCTACCTTCTTCTCCGTATCATTCAGAGTCTTCTTAGATTTGTTTTATAACAATGAATAGCATTCTTAGCTATATTCAGTAGAAGGAAGAGAGTGTCTACTTTTCCTTGAAAATGAAAGCAACCACCAAAGCATATTCTAAATATAATTTTTTTAAGTCTAGTCAAGCTCAAATACAAAGTGAGAATCTATATGGATACCCACCCTCCACCAAACAGAAGAAAGAATAAAAAGGAAGGGAAAAAACCAAATAAGTAAGCCTGGAGCGGGCAGCTGAGAGCCCAGCTCCTGTAAATAGTAACAGGACTGGGAACACTTGTGGGTGGGGAAAATGGAAACCATCCTCACTACAGGAGCTGAGGTTGGGCTCTGAGACACAAACTGGGCCTGTCGAAAACCCAGTTACATCCAGGGACTGTCACATCTGAAGGGCGGGGGGAAGTGGAGAAAGCACCTGTACAGAACTGGACCACATCACCTTCTGGCTCAGTAGCTAGATCTGTAATACCCACAATATAAGCAAGGAATAGGCACCCCTGTAGAAGACCCAGGTCAGGACTTTAGTGACAGAGGAAGTGAATTCAGAGAAATCAGGAGGCAAAGTTCTTGAGAGGAACCTACAAATAAAATTTCAGAATACACACGAACCAAGCAAAACATATGACAACAATGGCAATCAAGGGCTAAAACCATTGCCAATGAAGTGGAAGAAATGCATCTCTAAGTGACTTTCAGATACACACACACAAGATTCAGAGAGCTAAACGAAGGCATAAGATCTAGGAAAAGAGCATCATGAGCTACTTATCCCCACAACAATTCTACACAACAACAAAGACAAAAACATGCAAAACCTCAAGGGCATAAAGACTAAGCAACCATTGTTCATGGAGCTGGGCGGCTGACTGATCTTAGCTGGGCTGGCTCACATGTCCACAGCTCGTGAAGCTAGTGGAGGGCTGGACCATTATCACTGCCCTGCATTATGTTAGCCAAAGCAAGTCCCGGTGTCAACCCACACTGAAGGGTCAGGGCAATAGGAACCACCTCTTCAGAGAAGACCTGCAGGTCTGGCAGACGGAGGGGCTTCAGGAAGGGTGAGGAATTTGGGCCATTCACGCACCCACTCTGCCAACATGAACCAAAAATAGGCAAGTACAAATCATAAACATATCAACATGGAAAGAGATAAATGAGAAAGCCAGGAAATGGAAAAATAGTCGCTAAAATAAAAGCAAACTCTAAATTGATATAGGTGAAGAGGGTATTAGTGAGTTAGAAGATGATAGGGCAGAGTTTACCAAAATATAGCAGAGAAAAGTAGAAAGATCAAAATAAAAGACAAAAGAGAAACAAAGGAATGATTAAGAGGTTCAAATACTCCAAAAGGAATAAAACCGGCACAATGGCAGAGAAGCCGTTATTCAAAGTGATAACAGCTGAGAATGTTTGAGAACTGAAGGCTGACCCTCCTCAGGAAGAAAGGTAACACTGGATGCTGGTAATGACAAATAAAAATGAATCCACACCTAGACACACAGTAGTGAAAATAAAGAACAGCAAGAATAAAGAGACCATAAAGTTCACTGGAAAGAAAACTCAGACCACAGGAATTAGAATGATGGCAGATTTCAGATCAGACACAGAAGATGCCGGTGCACCGTGGAGAACATCCTCCGAATATGGAGGGAGAGACGCTGCCGGCCACAGGTCTGTGTCCACTCTGGATAAGGAAGGGACAAAGACAGGCCCAAGCTAAGAAAACCTAAGCCTTTACTAACTCCCAAAAAAACGCCTAAAACAATGTGCTTCAGCCAGGAGTTGAAACAAAAGGAAGGGAACAGATACAAGAATATAATAGCAATCTAAGAAATCAGCAAAAAAAGAAAAAGTTGGTAAATCTTAACTACTGACCAACTTTTTTTGTAAATTTTTAAAAACAGAAATGCACCTGTAGTCCTAACTACTCAGAGGGCTGAGCCAGGAGGATCACAGCAATTGAGGATCTGAATGAAGTAGTGAAACCCCATCAAAAAATAAATAAATAAATAAATAAAGGAGAAGAAAAAGAAGAAACTAATAAGACTACTAAATTCTGTGAATTTAGAAAATGATGACTCAAAAGTTCTAAATCATTGCTATTCCCAAACTGATTGGAAAAATCTTAAAAAGTAATGAAGTGGGTCCTGCACCGTGGAGAGAATGAGACACCCTGCCCCAGACACAGGCAGGGATGTGAGGGAGGCTCGGGGGAGGGTTCACAGCAAAGTCAAGTGTACTCAGATCCGTGTCTTTGTCTGAAGGAAGTTAGAGATAAAGAATAAATTTAGATTCAATTAGGAATTTGTCCATCTGTTTAGAGGTATTAGACAAGTGTTTGCCAGGTTTTTTAAGCCATTTAGGGCTGTTTGAACAATTAGCATTACTAACAAAATAAAGTCATACCCAATGGAAGATAGTATATTTTGCCATTAAAAGTCATCAAAGTAAGTTTCCCAAATCCTGAATGTCTTGCAATTACCTTCTAATGTATTTTGCATATTTTTAGACAGAAATAACTTCCCATTTACAAAGCGAATAGCTCTGGCAAGAGTCTGCTGATGTTTCTGGCGGGTTTGAATAGTGATCAGAATCCAGGGAAGGTCAATTAAGCCACACTCTTCCCAGGGGAGTCTCTTTTTATCAACAAAATGTCCTTGTTGCCACAGCCAAACTTGTTCTGATGCAGTTTGGCCGCCAAGCTATCGTAAACATTCAGCTGAAGTTCCAATCTATTATTCTGCAGCATATAAATGTACCTAAATATCTTTTTTTTTTTAAAGTTAGGAAGAAAAGTAGATTCTTCCATACTCCACCACTTTATTACCTGCACTTTAATAAGTGCAGGTTTTAGAGGATTCAGGACAAACCTTGTGGGTGGCTCTGCAGACACAGCTGGTTGTTACTGTTATTTTATAACATTTTTTCCCTACTATTTCCAAGTTATGCTTACTACATGCAATTAGGTAAAAAATTTATTCACATCTCTGTCTTGATTGACAAATAAAAATTGTATATATTTATGGTGGACATCATTTTAAAAGAAGTTAAGTAAAACTTAGCCATAATGCCACCACAGTGTCCAGCCTATTTCCTTCTAGGCTTTTCCGTGTATGGATACAATAACGGCAAGTACCATCTGCCCACACTCGTGCCAGCACAGTGCGGAGTGCTTCACACACGCTGACTCTCTCAGACAGTTTGTCTTGAGGAAGGGACGACACAAGGGTGTGAGTCTCTCGTGACAGTCAGGTGCCAGGAGGAGGCCGCCCGGGACTCTGATGCCTGGAGAGCGGTGGTTTCCCTGCTGACATTGCGTCCTCTCTTCTACCCCGAGAGGTCCTTACTGTGATGATGCCCATTTTGCAGATGACTCACGGAGGCCCCGAGGTGCTGAGTGCACGGCCACGTGGCAGGGCTGGGCCCACATGCATCAGAGCCGACTCCAAAAGCCTCTCTTCACCTTTCACTGCCCACTTTCACCTCCTCAGGACAGGGCAGGAGCGCAGTTTGGGGGGCACATGGTAAAGAAGGAAGGAGGAAATGCCGGTCTGGTGGCAGAGTGGCTGCGGAGGCGCCAGGCAGGTGAAGGCACAGAAAAGCCAGAGCAAAGAGAGATGAGAGAGAGGCGGCAGGCAGGAGGGCAGGGGGACAGGGGGACGGAGGGCAGGAGGGCAGGAGGGCAGGAGGGCTGCAGGCAGGAGGGCAGGAGGGC
>NW_003852422.1:3800418-3821574 GCF_000181295.1 Otolemur garnettii
GGCAGGAGGGCAGGAGGGCAGGAGGGCAGCAGGCAGGAGGGCAGGAGGGCAGGGGGGCAGGGGCCAGGAGGGCAGGAGATGAGAAGTAGGCTCTCCCCCACACCCCATTTGGCAGTAGTATATTTTTAGCAGCTTGCTGGTATTAGTCTGTCCGAGTAGTAAACCTGAATTTGGTGGAAACAACGTTCACTGTCCACAGGTATAGAAGATGGGTTTACAAAACATTTAATTAAATGACCAATGCTGGAGACACCCTCACATCCAGCAGGACAGGGAGGCCATGGCATCAGTGGACGGTCCCCAGACCGTCGCCCACAGGCCAGCCTCCCGGTTCACACATGTGTCCCCAGAACCACCCAAATCCAGCCAGGAAGGCCCTGCACGCCCGGGGCTCTACCTCCTGCCCTGCAGCCTGGCCCGGCTCTGGGGCGCTGGCAAGTCCCTGTCCCTCACTCTCTCTGAGCTGTACTTCCATCCCTTTCTACCTGTCTTGAACACAGCTGTCCCCAGAACTGCCTCTGGCCCAGCCTGCAGTGTCTCCCTCTCTTCCTTCTACCTGTCCCTCCGTCCTTCGATGGTGCAAAGCTTCCCACCTCACCCTCAAAGGGCAGCACCAGGAGCTATCTTTACCACACAGGTCCCCCTGGAACCTGCCCTGCCGTCCCCCCAGCTCTGCCCAGGTCCGTTCCAGGACACCTGGCTCCCCACCCAGTGCAGGTGATACCAGGAGATAAGGAAGTGTGTCTGTTCTCTTCCAGAATTTCCCATTTTACTTCTCACCTCCCTGTGGCCAGATTTTAATCTCAGGGCCCCGTCAAGCTGCACCTGCTGCTAACCAGGGGAGAGAGAGAGAGAGAGCTGAGGGCCACTGGATACTGCGGACATGTGAGCTAATAGCCCTTCACTAGTTGTCAACCAAAACATAATATTATTTGGATTTATTTCAGACTATCCGTTAGGACAGGCCATGTCTGGTTATGTTAAAAAACAATCAGAAAACCTCAGTGGCTTAAAAATAAAACATTTTTTTCTTGTTCATGCTAGATGTCCAACTTTGGACTCGACTCAACATTGCGCTAATTCAGGGACACAGGCCAGTGGAGCCGCGGTTTGTAGCAAGAGAAAGGAATCCTGGTAAATCGTTGTTAGGGCTGAATTGAGTCCTTCAAAAGATATGATGACGTCCTAAACACCCCCCCCCATCAGGCCATGACCTTATTTGTACATAGAGCTGTTGAAGATATGGAATTAAGTACAATGAGGTCATTCCGGGTTCAGCTGGTCCCAGCTCTGATATGACTCGTGTCCTTTTAAGTGGAGGAGAAGCACAGAGACCAGACAGACGAGGAGACAGAGACATGGGGTGCAGTGATGTGTCTACAAACTAGAGGCACCAAGGATTGTTGGAGCTCCCAGAAGCTGGAAGAGGCAGAAAGGACCCTCCCCCTTAGCAGCGGAGGGAGTGTGACCCTGCCCACACCTTGCTTCCCAACTCTGCCCCCTCGAACTGTGAAAGGACAATTTCTGTTGTGTTAAGCCACCCAGTTTGTGGTACTTTGTTATTGCAGCCACAAGAAGCTAATAAAAAGCTAATAAAAACTTCCGAGCTCTGCCTGGAAGTTACAGTAATTCCTCTCACATTCTACTTGCCACAACAGGGACTGGGGATTCCAATTCTATGAGCCTGGAATATTGGTGAGCATTCTGAGTACCTGCTGGGAAGCCAGATCAGGACAGTTAGAGGTGGGGCAGGCCTGGGGGCCGGGAATCCCTGGAGCCAGCAGGGTGGGCCTACCTGGCCCTCTGTGATGGCCTGGGCACTCCTCCTCCGGGGGAACATGCTTTCTTGGCACAGGACTGATAGTAACAATTCTTAACTTTTCTTCTCTGCCTAATGAAAGGGAGGCCTCATGATCAGCCAGGGCTGGTAGAAGCAGAGAGATGAGCTCAGAGCCCTGGATTTTGAGTCAAAAGTATCAGACCTTGTGTCCCCACCCTACAGAAGGAAGCTTTGCAATCTCAGCAGATGGCTTAACCTCTACAACCTTTGGCTTCTTCATCTATGAAATGGGGATAACACCTGCCTAGTCAGACAGATCCTGGGGGAGGGAGATTAACCCCCCGCTCATGGAGAGCATACACGGTTGCAATTGTGTGTATGTGTCTCTGTGTGTGTTTAAACAACATACAGCAAACAGCATCTAGCAAACAAAGGCGGTATTTCCTTTGCCCTTGTATGAAATAGATAAACTCTAGAGGAGTCAGATCACGCAGCATCCAATCAGATGTTGTTTTCAGGTGGCTTCCCTTCTTGAGTAATTCTGAGCACACAGCATGGCGGGGACTTGGTTAACCAACCTAAGCCCCTATGTTTAAACGTAGGGCGAGGGTCCCAGAAGAGATTATTTGTTAGGAAACTTAGCTGAAATTTGATTGTTGGAAATAAAAATTACTTTGGAGAGACCTTTAGCATCTAGTATGAAAAGAGCCAAGGACCAGGTGATGGGAGAGAGCTCCCATCAGACTGCCTTGGAAACACGGGAAGGAAGGTTCTGGGAGTGAGCGAGCCGGGCCCGAGACCCACTGCCACTTGGTCTCCCCGAAACAGAGATAAATACAGAATCTTCCTCGACTCCCCCAACTCTCGCAAACTAAGACCCTAAAGCAAACTTGCATCAGCTGCTGGCTCACTCTTGTTTTAGAGAATGTTTGGATACGTAGCATTATCTGCAGTGAAAACCATAATCTCTATAAAAATAAGGAGAAACATTACCCTGGTAGCAAATCTCAGAAAACTGGTTTTGTGTTTTTGCCTTATCTTCTTGTTCAGTTTCTCTTCACCTTTAACCTTTATCACTAAAGATCTCAGCTATTAGCCCTGCCGGGGACAGGTGTGGGTTTAGGAGGCCTCTATGTTTACATTATTAGGGGAGTTTCTTCTAAAAAAAATAAAATACCATTCAAAAGAAATCACACTAACCATGTGTACACACTGCTCCTTGGACCCCGAAGCTGCTGGCTCATTTCCTTCCCCATAAATCTGCTCTGTCCCTGCCTGGCTCTCAGCTCTCTCCAGGTAGGGGTCCCTTGATCATCTCTCCCCTGAACCCTCAGCTGCTAAACCCCTACTACTTCCTAGACTGCGTTCCTAATGCCAACTCATGTCGGACATTCATTCCTCCATCAGTATTCACAGCATACCTACGGTGGGCTCAGTCCCAAAATCACCAGGCAGGCACCATCTCTTCTCAAACAGGTTCCAAGATGCACACAGGGTAGTCTGGAAGTCCCAGGTTGTGGCTCTAACCCACCCCTTGCAAGTTTTCTAGGAGAGCTTGTTTCTAAACTCAGGACTAAAGTGAGTAGGAATGAACCAGATGAAGTGGTGGAAAAGAATTCCAGGAAAGGGGAAAGAATAAACCAAAAACATAGGATTAAATTGAGCAATGATAACATTATCACAAGAAAGGAGGTGAATATTTAGAGTAGTGAGAGTCAGTAGAACACACATGGAGAAAATCAGCATCTACATGTTCACACACACACGCAGCCCCTTTCCCCAGAATGGAAGTGTGTGCTCCTCATGGCCACCCTGCCCGCTGCTGGCCCTGGAGCAGGGCTGTACCCGCCTCTGTGGTGAGCTGTCACCTTCTCGGGGCCCCAGAAGTGGCCTTTGCTGCTCTTAGAAGGGCAGAGCTCCCAGTGGTGGTCATGCTTCAAACAAGTGGGGTGTCAAAGAGAGACAGAAGAGTAGTGAGCATGCTGATGTCTGTTTAGGCTCTCTCTCCCCAAATCTCAGCTTAATCATTGCTTCCCCAGGGGGCCTCACAAGTGCCCAGGCTTCATTTCCTGCCACCGTCATGCTGCCCCCTCTCCTTGGTCACCTTTATTGCTCACATAATTGCTTATCTATCCATGTGATTATTTTATGATAAACGGATGGATGGAAGGAAGGATGGATGGATGAATGGAGACCTTTATAATGCAACAGTCTAAAACCCAACTTAAAAATTACTCACTCCAGCAGAACTCAAGAGATTTGATACATGGATTGAACACTGAAGAATTCTGATGTAGCACCTAAAAAAAAAAGTCTTACAGTTCCTTGTACTCAGGTGTACTGGGGGAAAGTCCCTAAAAGACACCATTCTATTTCTAGAACATCACATCAGAGAATACAGCTTGTTCTGTAACTGATGTATGGAGCTTATACCACTTGGATTTGTTTGTAGAGAGTTCTGGCAGGGACTAGGACTTCCATTATCCATGAAAACCTGCTGTCTGCACACCAAGCCTGTTTGTCCCCAAAACCAAAGAAGTCGTGCAGCCAAGCCAGTCTCTGTTCCAAGAGCAGATAGGAGCATTTTGTCTGAATTTAAGCCAAATAATAGGAAATTCTCTCTGAAGTCAGAGGGTGACCCAGGGTGTCACAGCAGAGGAGTCATAGGCACAAAGCAGCAGCCCTCACTCCATGTGCTTGCAGCCCTGAATGTGAGCTGGATCAGGCCACTTCAGGCACCCCACACTGAAATAATCACTTGCCTACAACTAGGCTCATGTTCTGTGATTGGAAATTTCTTCTGAGACCTCCAATTTGGTTAAGTCTTAAAGCCCAGCTCAGAACTAGACCCAGTTATGTCACATTAATCTGAATTTTCTGAAATTTTTTTCAATCAAAAAAGAAGGATTACTTCCAAGTCACAATCCACACAGACACTGGCCGCACCACCTGGCATTTGCTTCTGGTCTTCTCTGGAGTCCTCATGATATTCCTGTTGGGACATCTTGGAATCAGGGCCAGGTAGAGGCAATGAACTCCCCAGTGCAGCTGAGGGTCCCACTCTAGATACCAGGGACCATGCGTCCAGGGCTGAGGCCACCACCCCACCACTTCTGTGCCTTCCGATTCTAGCTTAAACTCAAGTGACCCACATCTCTTGGGGGTTTTGAGATGGGTTTTGGAGCCTTCCCTGGAGAAGCCTCTCAGATGGGCCAGAGCAGGCCATGCACTCAACTGGCCAAGTTCTTCCCCATCTGTATATCTATCACCAGCTCCTGGGACACTCTACCCATCTCTTTGACCTATTCTCCAGGCCAGGAGGCTCCCCTTTGCTTAATTCCTTCCTAAGGCATGTCAGTGGCTCACGGGCTAATAGGAAGGAATCATGTTCTCAAGCAAGTCTCAGCAAAGTCACATGGGAGCAGGTGAATTCAGCCATTCAGCCTGCTGGGTGATACTTTCTTCCAGCAGTTTTAGACATGAGCCTAGAATGTATAGCTTAACAACCAAAAATGTCAAGCCATTTGAGCAAAGGAGGCCATGTGGTCAAGTGCTGCACAGGCCTGGACTGTCCACATCAGGAGAGTTATGACTTGCTGTGTCTTGGATGTGGGACTTTGGACAGGACACTCCCTGCTAGGCTTACTGAGGGTCTGGGCTTCCTCTCTCCTGTAGCAGGGCTGTACACAGAGCTCAACTCATGGGGCTGCTATGGGAATTGAAGGGGCCTTCAGAGGCTGAGCAATCAGTGCTCAGCATTCAGCTGCCAGCTAGAGATGTGTTATTTGTCTATCTGGCTGTGAGTGGAGAACCGGCCTGCTGAGCACAACCACCTGTAGCAAATCTTCTCAGCTGCCCAGAGGAAGGCACCAACATGAGCGGTTGAAAGGCATTTCTGGCCTGCTAGGGAAATAGAGATGTCACTGAGGATTGCTAAAAAACTATTTTATTTATTTATTTATTTATTTGTGGGTTTTGGCCAGGGCTGAGTTTGAACCCGCCACCTCCAGCATATGGGGCCAGTGCTCTACTTTGAGCCACAGGCCCCGTCCACTAAGGACTATTTTAGGCAATGCAAGAGATGGCTAACAGGGGCTGCCTCCTCGGGCCAAGTAGCTGGGAAATGTGAATTGGAAGATTTATTTTCTACCACAGTCCTTATGAAATCTTTTATTTCCTACTAATATTAATAAAAATCACTTCAAAAACAGATTTTTTAATAACTGAATCTGTTTGAGGGCATCCTAGAGACTGATAAAATAATATGATATTGTACATTTCAAAGTTTAATAAGAGGGTCAACCTCATATTAAGTGTTCTTACCACAAAAAAAAGAAAAAAAAGAGAGAGCGAGAGACCGAGAACTCTGAGGGTGTGATCATGTCTAGTACATTGACTGATACTGGTGTCCTGATGTGTCCAAACTCATCAAGTTCAGATCAAATATGGGGAAGCGATTTTTTTTTAATTCTTTGGTAAATCAAAACCTCTATAAAGTTGTTAAAATAAATAAAGAAAGAAACAAATCCCTGCCTCTAGGAGTTTGTAAACTTGTTGGACGTGTGGGAGCCTCCCTCTGGCCTTGCTGGGCAGATAGACAGAGCTGGAGAGGGAGGCGGGACAGGAAGGGTCCCTTTCCCAACCGGGCATAAGAAAGGCCCAGTGTCTAAAGCTGAGAGGAAACAGCCTATTGTTTTCCCTCTTAACTCCTTTTTGTTTGTTTTATTAGAAGACCTTGCAGAACCAGACCTTCTGATGTAGGCCACATAGCAGCGGAGGTGAGAAACAGTCATGTGAACATCAGCCAGAGAGCAAGGACAGCTCCAGAGTGTGCCACCCTCAGCGAGCCCGGGGACCCTGTGGCTGTCTGATCTCCACCCAGGTCCCATGTCTGACCGAACGATTTGTGAGAGGTTAAACTGTGCCCAGTTACTATCCTTCCTTTCTGCCTTTTCTAAAGTAGAATTTCCAAATCAAACTACACTAAACAAATAACACAGACGACCTTACACTTGAATTAAGCCAAATTTGGTTTGAGATCCTGAAGTCTGTAAGTTAAGGTAAGCAAAAACAGCCACACCTCAAACGTACCTCCCCACAGGGACTGGAGGTTGGGGAGTCCCACTGAAGATGGGGACTACAAGCTCAGAAGCACCTGCTGGGCAACTTCTCCCCGCCCCCACCCCACCTCCAGTCCTGGGAACCACCTTCCACTCTGCTCACTCCCATGAGATGGACTTCTTCAGAGTCCACATGTAAGTGAGGTCGTGGGGTGCTTGTCATTCTGTCCCTGGCTTATTTCAATAATGTCATCCAGGTTCATCCACATTGCTGCAAATGACAGGATTCCATCATTTGTGGCTGAATAATTTTCCATTATAGGTATATCTACATCTATATCTCAGAAACTAAATGGTATGACTATCCATATTTACAAAAACCAAAGAAAGGAAAGAATTCTGTAGGACCAACACTCCACCCAGCAACTGGCCAACATGTCCGTGTATGTGTGTGCACATGTGTGTGCATGTATGTATGTTTGTTGGAGTTGGGTGGGGGAAGAAAGACTGTTTATCTGCAGCAATAACTTCATTTTCAAACACTAGTATATACATCCTGTACCAAATACAGAAATAGAAGAATAGAATTCACTGCTCTATATTATATTAGCTTGAAGATTTCTAATCAAAACACCCCAAAGGGTGAATTACAGTGTCAGGGTCAGATTTCACAAGAAGTGCAGCTGCTCCATGGCAGGGTTTTCTCAGGAAGGCGGAGATCTGCTGGGGTTACCTGCACCCCCAGCAAGATGGACATGTTTTGAATTCTAGGAAGGAGACCTGAAGGGATCTGCAGACGCATCCTCGTGGGCACCAGGTTTAAGGACCATGCAGCTGCTTCGCGGTGCCTTATTGCCCATAAAAGAACATTTCACATGGTCAACAGCTCAAATTTATGTGCACCCTAAGGGGTAAATTTCCAGTGCTGTGAATGGAGACTCTCTTACACAATTCTCATTATTGTTAATAGAAATTGTGTGTTAACTTCTCACTCAGTGCCCCTCACTGAGAATAAATCATGTGTGTGTGTGTGTGTGTGTGTGTGTGTGTGTGTGTGCGTGCGCACGCGTAAATCCTAAATATCTCTAACTCCCCCATTCCTGGGAGAAAATGATTCTAGTAATCTGTCCGTATTTCCCCAATGACAGTTTTTAGATCAATTCATTTAAAGAAAAGGTGGGAGAATGCTGAAAATTAAAGCTTGGCTCTGCCCTTAATGAGCTGTAAGTATGACATGGCCACCAGAAAGCAGAGGGGGGCCGCGTGTGAGCCTTTCCAAACGTGAGTGCGAGCTTTCTGACACCAGGCGGATAGTATGTTCACTTTCTGAATCTTGGGAGAACTTTTAGCAGAAGAACTTTATAGAAACTTTATAATGACAAATGCTTGAGTAGCACTGCTAAGATTGTATAGTTAAGGGAGAAGTAAATACAAACTACCCACAAAGTAAATAAAACATTTTTTTAATAAAAACATTTTTGAGGGTATTAACTCTGGTGGAAATTAACAGTGTCTGAAATGGGTGAGGGCAGGAAATCGTATCAGCTGGAGAAACTATCACCAAGAGCCCAGCCTCTGTATTGGCAAAGCACAAAACAACTGTTCTTATGACCCATGTCAAGACCAAGGAGTATTTTACAGTCTCCAGAATTAGTCTCCAAAATCCATATAATGATTAAGCCCAAATCTTACTTGTTTATAGAGGCTTCTAGAACAGAGGATAATGAGTAATAAGTGAAGGTGATGCTCAGGTAAGCTGTAAATAGGAAAACCCTCAGCCAGGTGCTATAGGTTAGCATTAAGGTCATGATTGGATGTAGGAGGAAAACCTATGAATTTGCCAGGAAGAGGTCTATAAATCTTAAATGATCAGCTAGAAAAAAAACCCAAGAGAATCAGACCCCTGGGCAAAGGACTCTAAAACAAGACAGTGGCCACTGAAGAGAAAACAGAATTCTCCTTAAGCCAAGCGGTCACGATGAAGATGCTTCTCCCAGGTGCCCACATGAGCTCCTGGAAGGAAGGAGCCACCACCGTCTGTGCAGCCAGAGCAGGGATGGCAGAAGAGATGGAGGGTGCAGCCCAAGAGACGGAGGGCGCAGCTCAGGCACTCCGCCCTCCTCTGGGGCTCCTGGGTGGTTGGTTGACGGTAGTCTGGGCTGCAACTTGGCCAGCTCCCAGATGTCCCCACCACTGGCTTACAATGGCATTCTCGAGCTGGCCAAGTTCATTGCCATTGTCCCACCTGCTTCCTAGCATCCCACATTCTCCCGCTGGCGTCTCTCCTCCTCTCTGTCCTTGCAAAGATGGGCCCCCTTCGTTAGCTCACTGCCCTCCTCCTACACCACAGTGGTCTAGAGGTGGAGGGAAGCAAACATGAACGGGTGGGCTCAATCTGCGGTGTCCAACAAGTGCTACTCCTGCCTCTCCACCAGCGTCCCTGAGTGATGGTGCTCAGCACCTCCCAGAGGCCACTGCAGAGAGGAGTGGAGGCTGGACCATGCCAGACAGACATGAGGAGCGCAGGGCTGGTGCTGCCCAGAAGACAGACAGGGCCATGGTGAGGGCTTCAGGGCAGGCTGGTTAGGGTTTGTTAAGGATCAGTCTAACTGCTGTGTTGAGAGTAGACCAGGAGAAGGGGGAGAAGCCTTCCAGACTGTTCCCAAGGTAAAAACAATGACCTGGGTCGTGAGACAAAGAGCAACTTCAAGGACACTCCAGGTGTTCACTGTGAGTGCAGGGGTGGTGGCGGGAGGCTGGAATCAGATGTTTAATTTCAGACAAATTAAGTTCAAACTGCCTACTAGATATTTATTATGGGTTGAATAATTTCTCAAGAAAAACTATTTTGATGCCCTAACCTCCAGTACTGGTGAACATGACCTTATTTGGAAATAGGGGCTTCATAGATACAGTCCAGTTAAGGTGAGGTAATCAGGGTGGTCCAAATCCAACATGGCCTATTGTCACAGTTAAGAAAGGAAATTCCATGTGAAGCCAGAGACCCGCAGGAGAACACCATGTGGAGACAGAGGCCGGGTTGGAGTGATGCAGCTGGCACTTCTGGGAGCCTTCTTGGCTGGAAGAGGCCTGGAGGACCCTCTGCTAGAACCTTCAGCAGGAGCTCGGTCCTGATGACCCCTGGATTTCAATCTCCAGTTTGAGGTAATTTTTTAGTGCAGCCCTAGGACATTAACACACCATCCAATGGAAGTGCTAAGTGGGCATCTGGGGTCAGGAGGGAGATAAGCTTTGGGACCGTGAGTCTGCACTGGGCCTCTGGACGCTGCAGGGAGCCACATGATGCTCAATGCACTGAGTGAATGAGGGGTAAGATGAGAGGGCAGAGGACCCTAGACTAGGCCTTGGGGTGCTCTGGGGCTAAGAGACCACGTAGGAAGCTAGCTAGCAAGCAGGCTGAGCAAAAGCAAGAGGGCGTGTCTTGGAAGCCAAGTGAAGAAAACATACGAAGAAAATGGGAATTAACTGTCCCCAGACCTGTCGAGTTGAATCAAGAATATAGACATTTAAACCAAATGTGTGGTTTAAACCAAATATATACCCCCCAAAATTAAAAATGTAATTAAAAAAATATTAAAAAGAAAAGAAATGCAATTCTAGTACACCATATGGTTCAGCTGTAAATAACATTGTCAAAATTGTAGTATAAAAATGGACTAGTGTTCAGACTGTGCAGCTCCCTTGGAAGAATGGTAGCAATATATGTTTAAATGTGATTAGGAGGAGAAAGAGTTGTGGGGAAGGCAGCAGTGCTCTTATCCATAGCAAGAAGTCCCGAAATAAAGTCTAAAACACACAATCACTGCCATTGGGATGAGGAAACTGGTGGAATGATTGAGGGACAGATTTTTCCTCCATAGTAACCCTCATGGAAATATTTGTTCTTTTAAAGTTTATGTATATATATATACACATATATACACATATATATACATAAACTTTAAAAAACTAAAACATTAAAGAGGAAGCTAGGTATTCAAGTTAAATTAAAACAAAGTGAGATACTCTTCCACACCTTGGCCCTGCAGCCTGAAATTGTCCCGAATCACCCTAGACTGCAGTATAACAGTTCATGCTTGATTTTCTTTAGATGGGACTTTTTTTCATAACAAAATTCCATGATATAACTTATAGTGAGAGTGCTTGTCCTAGAGTTCAGGTGATCTCAGGATTTCTAGAGAATAGGATATGCTATCTGCAATATTCCATAGAATGATCCGGGAAGTTTATGCCTGCACCAGTTCAGGAGCTATGCTGGCTCTTTTCCCTGAGTCCATGACAGTTTTATCTCCAAGTATTCAGGGTCTTTTTCAGATTTTGTTGCATTAGTTGTCACGGGAGCAGACATCCATCCAGCCTCACCACAGGACCCGGGGGGAGGCATAGAAAAGTTAAGTCACTTGACCCAAAGTTGATAGGAGATTCAACTTTTTTTTCTTTCTTTCTTTTTTTGCAGTTTTTTGGCAGGGGCTCAGCATACAGGGCCAGCGCCCTACTCCTTGAGCCACAGGTGTCACCCAGGAGACTCAAATTTTTACACAGTAATGAGTTTTCAGAGGCAAGAATAAGGTTCAACCACATTTTTTAATAGTCTGGACCATAATTGTTCTATGTGTGACTTGAACGAAAGCATGTGAATGGTTTTCTTAAGAACCTTCAAAAGACAAATTATACCTACATAGAAAAAAAGTATAGTTTTGAAGAAAAGTTCCCCAAACTGTGGATCTATGAAGTATTTACCTGAAAGATGTTAATAAGTCCAGGAAATAAACAAGCACCTGATGATCAAAAAATTGGAAGATAGCTGGAATAATTTTGAAAAAAGAACAAAGTTGGAAGACTCCCATTCCTGATGTGAAAGCTTCTATAGCACTGCAGCTATCACAACAGTGTGGTGCTGTCCTGTAGGGAGGGCAGATGTGAAAGTCCATGGGACTGAATAGAGCCCAGAAGTAAATCCTCAAATACCTGGTCAAATAGTTTGTACCAGGGATTCCAAGACCATTCACTGAGGAAAGGACAGCATCTTCAAAAATGGCGCTAGTACCAGTAGATGTCCACCTGTGAATGAATGAATCCATGAACCCTTACCTTTCACCAGGTATAAATTTAACTCAAAATGCATCACAGACCTAAACATGCGAGTCAAAACTATAAAATTCTTAGAAGAACACAGAAGAAAGATTCTGTGACATTGGCTTTAGCAATGATTCTTAGATATTATACTAAACACACCGGTGGAAAAAGAAAAACTAGATAGATTAGGTTTCATCAAAATTAAAAATGTTTGTGCATCATTGAACACTACCAAGTGAGTGAAAAGACAATTCACAGAGTGGGAGAAAATATTTGCAAATCAAACCTGACTAGCAATGCATATTCAGAATATATAAAGAACTCCTACAGCTCAACAACAAAAAACAAATGGGCAAGAAACACAAATAGACAGTTCTTCAAAGAAGACACACAAATGGCCAGGGACACAGGAAAAGTCTCTCAACTCACCAATCATCAGGTAAATACAAAACAAAACCGTAGGACACACTTCTTCACACCTTTAGAGTGGCTGTTATTGAAAACAATGGAAAATAACAAGTATTTATGAGGCAAAAATAAATAAACAAAAATAAACAAGTATTCATGAGGATCTGAAGAAATCAGGATCCCTGTGCATCACTAATAAGAATGAATACTTGTGCAGCCACCATGGAAAAGTCTGTGGTTCCTTAGAAAGTTAATCAGAATTATCATCTGATTCAGCAAGTCCACGTCTAGGTATATTCCCCAAAGAATTGAGAGCAAGGACTCAAAGGGATCCTTGCACACCAATGATCATAAAAGCTTCATTCACAATCACCAAAAGAGGGAAACAGCCCAGTGTCCACTGATGGAAAAATGAGTAGACAAAATGCACGCTCAGGGGGACAGCATTCCACCTCAGAAAGGAAGAGCATTCCAACGCATGCCACCCCCTGACCCTGGAGGGCATCACACTAGGGAATGTCCACACAGCAGGACAAAGGTACCAGGGGGGGCAAATTCCTAGGAAGTGGAATGGTGTTGTGGGGGGCTAGGAAGACAGGGATGGGGAGGTGGTGTTTAACGGGTACAGTTGATGCTTGGGAAGATGAGAAAGTTCTGGAAAGAGATAGTGGTTGATGGTTGTGTGACACTGAATGTGCTCAATACCACTGAACTGCATATTTAAACGGTTAAGTGGTACATTTTATGTGTGTATATTTTATGACAAAATAAATAAGCAAATAAATGTTCATGAAACATTTTAGACCATGTTCACTCATGGGAAGTCATGGTGCGTACTGAGTCCTGCCGTGAGAAGTCTGTCCAGCTGTGCTGGGCCCAGCATTTCTCAAAGACGCTTGAGCAGGGAACACTAGCTGGGCTCATTCATCACTGCAGGGGCCGTGGCTGTCTAAGGGACACAAGGTCCAGAAAGGGCTCTAAGGGGATGGCCAATGCAGTGCTGGAGTTCAAGTCCGTACCAGGGCAGCGTCTTTGACACAGAACAGAGCATCTGCACATAAAGACAGTTCTGAAGATCCTGAGAGAGGAAAGAAAGAGAAATTGGGTTTGGAAGAAAAAAAAATAATAATGTTCTCCTTGTCCTAACAAAGTCCTCTTCCTGTAATTTCTTTTTCCTGGTTGACAAAAAAAAAAAAAAAAAAAAAGAAGAAGAAGAAATGTCTCCCACGATGCACCAAGCAGAAGACGTGCTTGGTGCTTCTTAGTGCTGCAGAGGAGATGGGCACAGCAGACGCCTATCTGGTGTGGCGGGCTGGGGGTGCAGACCACATCTGGCTGGTTTCTGGAGAGCCTACTTTGGCGAGGCCCTCTCACCTCCAGGAGTCCAGTTCCCGGTGGGTTCAATCTTCTCCAAGCAGCTTCCTCACTGATTGTGAACCACGGCTGATCTGTTTGGGGAAGGGTTTATGTGAACCCCAGGCCTCAAACTTCCTGCACCCTGTGCCTTGGAGAGATGGTTTTCTCCTCGCTGTGCCCCGGCCTCGCTAAGTGCACAGCTGAGCTGAATGCAATTCAGGACCATATGTTCTCTTCAGTCAGTGGTGGGTATTCCTGAAAGAGCAAAATTAAAAAAGGAAGAAAAAAAAGAAATAAACCCTTTCGATTGTGCAGCAGAACCCCACAGCTGTGGCTGCAAGCCGGGACAACAGCTGGAACGTGGCACAGCAAGCTGGGTCTTTCCCAGAAGCCGGCAGAGGGGCCAGTCCGGCTCTGCAAATAGAGCCCTGGCCCCGCATGAGCACAGCCGCGCAAGGCCCGCTCGTGGTGTGGCAGCCCTCCCGCTTCCTGTTCTGTTATTTTCATCGTGCATCTATCTCTAGTGGACTCCCCTACATTAACCTTCCCCGCCTTCCCCAGGGATGGCTCCAAAGGACCCCACAGGGGCCGGGCGCACCCATCACTTTCTGACCAGCTCCTCCAGGGCCCTCAGATTAGTTGGCATTACGAGTGTACACGGGGCGGATGCGTCCGTTGAATCTACTCCGCTTCCAGCTGGGAAAACCCGCTTGTTCTTCTTCCTCCCTCCAGCCCCCTCCTTCCTTAAGGCAGAGCCCAGGGCTGCTCCTTGTCCTCCGTGGGTCACGGTGCCCCACCATCGGCACCATCAGCTCCTCCACGAGGCACTCTCCAAATAGGTGCTTTTCTCAGCAGCAAAATCTAATGGAAACAACTTCAGTCCAAGGGTCAATTATGGGCTTATTTTCATATTTATGGACTGAATACTTTCCCCCAAAAGACACTAATGATAGCCTGAAGCTTCAACTAATCAAAACATCAGCCATGGAACAGAAAGAAGCTGAAGGAAGCTTCTGCTCTGAGATCCTCCCCACAGCCCTCCCCACGCAGAACGCTCACAGCCTCTTCAGTTTCCCACCTCAATCTCTTCCCCAAATGAACACTTTTTAAAACATCTTGACAAAAATCGATGTCTTAACAAAGAGAAGCACATTATTCCCGGCCCTCCACTAGTAGAAATGATAACACAGAACAGTAACTCCTTCCAGCGGGGCTGCCGGCAGTTGGTCTGGGAGAAGGGAGCCGTGGGCCCAGTCCTGCCTGTCCCCTCTGCATGTGGAGATTCCAGGGAATTTAATACAGGGCGGGGTCTTCACTCTCCTCAGCTGAGGAGCACAGGTGGTGCCAGGTGAGTCTGGAAGAGCCGTCAGGTGGTACTGGCAGGTCCTAACTAGCCCTGGGCCACTCTTACCACCATCATGGAACCTGTGCCATACAACCTCACCACGTTGCTCCCCAAATCTGCTGATTATTAAGCAACATCAGAATCAACAGTATCTCATTTATTTAGCCAAAATGTAGTTGTGTTGTAATTATAAATGGTCTGTGAACCAGCAATTGTCTGCACAGAAGCAGCGTGTGTAACTATTTAAAGATATTTTCAAGCCGTGTAGTAGAAGGATCGTGCAGCATTTGGGGCCAAATACGAGCTGATCGACTGTCTCTCCGAAGCACATTTGAGAAACATTTTCCTCTCCCCTTGTTTTCAAGTCATTGCAGCAGGCCCCTCCCTCACACTGAGGGCCAGTCCCAGCTGGGACAGGTGGTACAAGGGAAGTGACGTCTCGCCAGATGCCGATTTTCAGGCCTTCACATGGCCCTCTAGGCTCTCCTCTGGCTTCCTGACCTGCCCTCTGCTCATAGGAGATAACAGAGTTTTCAAATATGCTCTTCGCTGCGACAGAGCATGCATGGCACTGACATAGAATGTCAGCTTGTTTTTGCAAATAAGTATAGCTCTTGGCCATGGAGTACTTACCCTGAGCTTCCAGAGTCAGGTTAGAGCATCTCGAGCCTCAGAGGGACTGGGAGGTGCTATGGAGAGGGGGCAAGTAGCCAGCAGACACCATGAGAGCCACGGAGGCACTGGACTGTCTCTTACATGCCAGAAGATCATGGCCATCAGGTCTCCACAGGGTGCGGAAGGGGCCTCTACCACGGCCACAATGACCCTACCCGGTACTCACCCTGTGTGGTCACACACCCGGGACCTGTGACTGGGAAGGGGTATTGCTCCCATAAGTTACCTTAATTAGCAAAGGGGAAGAGATCTTACAGAAGTGAGCAAGGTCTTTCTACAGGTAACTTTCATCTAATCAGGAAGCCCTTACAAGAGGCTGGATTCCACAAAGATGGTTCCCAGCCCACTGGCCTGAAAAAGCAAACTGCTGTGTTGTGGAGGGACTGCAAGTGGCTTTTTGCTGCTGAAAATGTCAGTCCAACAACACAAACAACCAAACTGGGCCAGAGCTTGGAAGAGGACCCTGACTTCCAGGCAAGATGACATGAGGGCCAAGGCCGAGCCTTCAGCACAGTGAGTCCCACGCAGAGGACCCAAGGCCCACCTGCAGAACCTGGGAAAGACAGGGCCATGTTTATAGCCAGAAGGTAAGAGCACTCAGTTACCCAGCAGTGAGAAATAAGTGCAGGTGGTCATCAAGGAAAACAAGGAAGCAACAGAGAGGGAGGGGCTCCCCCTTCCCAACAGAGGGGGAGGGGCTCCCCATTCCCAACACAGAGGGAGGGGTTCCCCCTCCCCAACACAGAGGGAGGGGCTCCGCATTCCCAACACAGAGGAAGGGGCTCTGCATTCCCAGCAGAGAGGGAGGGGCTCTTCACTACTTTGTGAACAAGGAATGATGTGAAGTTCAAGGTCATGTTGATGCTATTGACAGAAAGCACTGAGCCCTCCCTAGGAGCAGTTCACTTGACTCCCCACCCTGGGCTTAGGGATAGTCCACTCAAACTATGAAGTTCATGCCACAAAATATTGACATTAAAGCTGATTTCTCAATGAACTTCATCTGGACACATTTTAATTAAAGAACCATAACCACTTGGATCACCTCTGTTCAGGCCCCTTTCCTAGACCTCAAAGCTCCCAGGTATCCCCGCCCCTGTGTATCTCTCTCACAGCCCTGCCACTCTGAACTTTACTGGTCTGTTTTTGTCATAATTTCTCATAATTTAACCTGTGAGTGTCTTATTCATATTTCCTACTGCTTATCCGAATACCAGACACCTAGCAGCAAGGGAGAGATGGATGTATGAACCAATGAGATTTTAGAAGGGCAAATATGTCTTTGCTTCCATGCACCCAAAAGCTGAAGGCAAGTAGTGAGTTATCTAGAAGCTACGTGAGGACAGCTACATGTCTATTACTGTCACTGTGATACTAGATGCCTGCTGTCACCTGCCACATGGGACACTCAGTGAACACTGGTTGACCAGTGGACCTTGTTGACTGAGGGTGGTGGAGCTACAATAAAGAACAATGAACTAAATAAGGACAGGCGTTGAGAGACAAAGGTAGATGAGCAATGACTCGAGCGGCTGCAGACACTGGGGTGCAGATAGCCCACACAGGCACAAAGGTGGGCGACTAGACAAGTGGCCTGAAAGCAGATCCCAAACTGAGTAACTACAGGATGAGTGTGTGTGAATGTGAATTGAATGTCGCCAAAATACCAAAACAAAACAACTGAAACCGTCCCAGAATATGATGTGTCTCCTTGACTGCCTAAGTGCTGGGGTTCCCCTTCTCTCTCACCATGGGTGGATGAAGCACCACATCTGCCCTGCAGGGGACTGCTCAGCCACCTGTCCGCTACACCTTCTAAACTCAAGGCAGAGCCATGGGCTTTCCCTTCCCACCCTCATTCCAACCTTAGGAGAGCTGTTTGGACTTGGGATACGACAGTCCAGTCCGTGGGACTGTCTTTTAATGGAGGGCAGACTCCAGCTTTGGTTCTCTGAGAAAAGCCTAGTCTTTGGAAGGCTTCACACTCTGGACCCCTAGAACTCAAGCAAGACACTCACTGGGCTCCTGTCCAAGTGCTGGGAGGTTTGCACCTGCTCCTATAAGATCAAGGGGGGCTTGTAGCCCTGGGGCACACCGCATTCATTCCCTGGCCACCTAGTGAGGCCATGGCTAAAACCCTGCTCCTTTGCCAAGTCACCTCTCTGCACATCTCTCTCAGAAATCCAAGTTGTAAGTGGGTGGAAGGACACCATGGATTCCAATCAGGTGTCTATTTGCTCCTACCTTGGACAGGCAGTCCACGTCTTCCACAACTCACTCTCTGCCTAGACTCCTTCCTATTCCTACAGACTGTCCAGATGCTCACATTTAGATCCACAGCAATCAGATTTAGTAGAGCTGAAGTTTGGTGGTAGGAGAAAGGCGTTCCACTGTAGCTGCCTGGAGGCAGCTCATGTTTTATTCTTACAGCGTACAACTCAAATACGTCATTAATCTTATGGATCCACCACAGCACTTACCTGCTTACCAACCTAAGAGAGGCATTTGAAGATTTCTCTGATGACATCTTGGTGAACGAGAAGTGAGAAGGGAGAGCTGTGTAATAAGGCATATTTGTAACTGATAGACAATGACACTGGCAGGTCACGAGGCCCCTCCACACGCTGAGCCCAGAGAGAGGCACAGTGCACGCTTTTATAATCTCGATGCATAAAGCAACTGAGGGCCATGAAACAGTTGGGTCCTCAGCCTCTGAGTCCACATCCCTTCCATGGTAGCACAATGTCCGGGACCTGTTGATTCCCGATAGATCAGCATCTCCCTGGGGTGGATATCTAGAGCCTGGCACAGCTGAGCAAGTTCCTTGCCCCACTTTTGTGCAAAACTAAGGTGAGGATGTTGGTGTCATGCTAATCTCAGTGATGGGTGATGCTATGCGGGGACAAATCTCCAGCATTTTCAAATAAAACAAACCAAATCTAAATGTAAAAACCCAGCGACACAAGTGCGCAGGGCTTCACACATGCTTCCACACCAACACACAAGCACAGAACTTTAACATTTGAAGTGAGAACAGGACACGAGTCAACTGTGTGATGTGGCTGTCCACAGCTGATGTGAAGGCAGGGATGGTCTCCTCCTGCTGTCACTTTGTGACCTGTTGGGATCACGTGGAAGTTAAGGCTGGCTCTGCAGAGGGAAGGGTCAGACTCCCCTGCTCCCTGCAATCCAAATGTCGCTGCCGTTCCAAAAGCCCAGAGGGACCAGTGCAGCCATGGGCGTCCCATCCCACACAGGGCTGCTGCTGCAACAGCCTCCAGAAATGAGACAGGATTTCTCTCTGAGGCTGCACAGCCATCAAATATCAAGCTTAAAACTGCATTTGTGTGATAAGACTTGAGAGAAGGTGGAATGGCACAGTGTGAAATGATCTGATAGCACGAAAAATTGTTGTTAGGAGGTGTTGGCACTTGAAAAACAACACATCTTACTCCTATTGGGTTCAGCCCAAGCTCTCTCCAACAATATTCTGCCGTGGTCCTGCTTGGAAATGTTCAGCGTTAGAGCTGATGGTGAGAGCAACCGCTCCTCACACCTGCCTTCTCCTTACAGACAGATGCCGGACACGGTCAGGTGGCTTGAGTCCACACAGAAATTATTTAGCTTGCTTTTTTTTTTTATTCAGTTTCATTTTTAAGCAACAAATAATTGTATATATTTACAGGATACAGTGTGATGTTCCGTGACACGTATATGTTGAGGAATGATCAAATCAGGCTATGTTAATCAATGTATCCATCACCTGTGTGGATACAGATACACATGGAATACTGTTCAGCCTTTAAGGGTCAGGAAACTCATTTACAGCTATGTCGGTGAACGCAGAGGACGTTATGCTGAGAAAAAGAAGCCACGCACAGGAACGGATGCCACAGGGCTCACCTCTGCGTAGAATCTAACAAGGTGGACTCAGGAGGGGAAAGTAGAACGTGGTTCCCAGAGGCTGGGGAGGTGGGGGGCGGGGACCAGTAGATGTTGCTGTATGCTGTGTGGTTTCCTTACTGATTTTCTGTTCTAATATCAGAATACAGTATTGTGATTGTGTGTGCACACAATGCACACACACAACAGAATTCAGAGTTCCTGCTTCATTTGTCCCAATGAGTAAAGATTTTAACAAGAAAATTCCATTGGGATAAAGTTTACCAAAAACCAGTCGCAACCGATGCAGCTCAAAGTTTAATCATTTCCCCTCACGTCTGGCTTCTCTTCTGGAAGATTCTGCAAGGATTTTTTGTTGTTGTAATTGTTTTAAAGCCCTGAGGGCGGGCAGAGTCGTGTTTCTCTCGGGCAGACTGCCCGTGACAGGTGTTCATATGTCCCTGCTCATCACTCTCAGCTTTCCAGGTAGGTCTGCTGGGTCTTTTCTGGCTACATCATTTCCTCCCGTCTCCCGCTGGCGTTTCTCGACTCTGGACCTCTGCACCTCTGTTCTCATCCATTCAGCTAAACCTACGATATTCAGTGGCCTTTCTTTCCTTGTATCTGCTTTCCTTGTATCTGCTCTGCAGATACAAGCTTTTGAGAGTATACTGCTGCCTGGTCTGGGAATAAGTTGCAGCATATCCTAAGTTAAGAGAAAGCATGCTGTGTACACACGTGTATGCATGTGTGCGTGTGTGTGTGCATGTGTATGTGTGTGTATGCGTGTGTGCACACATGTGTGTGCTCAGAGAGGGGGTGGGAGAGCAAGAAATACCGAGTACCAGGAATTATCTATGCATAAAGAAATTAAAGAGAATATTTTCCAGAGCAATTGAAGCCCATCTCCTGAACAATGACGACAGCTCCTCATTTTCGACAACAATAGAGGGCACGTAGGAGTCAGCTCATTAGAATATCTGTGGCTCTTTTCTGTTCTCTCTGCATTAAGCCCCCATAATGTCAGTTGTCACTTATTAATGACAATTAACTAGTAATCAGCAGTGAGACTCTTCGAGGTGGTCTTTGCCTGACAGGTGAAGAAAGAGAACACTGCGCAGTGCCACACAGTGACATGGAGCCTTCAAAGGGAGTGCGGCATTTCCATAAATTATTTCAGAGAGAAATTTTCCTTTATACATTCTCGCTAAAGCTTAAGGATCTTTAACCCTAGAAAAGCCACATTCCAATTTCTTGTGTGTGATTTTCTTTTTCTTACCAAATAAAAACTCTAAACCAATCATGATTGCTGTATCTGGCTCCCACCATCACCTTCACACTACACTTGCCCTGCTTCCCACTGCTTGGTTTAGTTATGTCCACCCCGTGCATGACCTTAGGAATTAGGTCCATCCACAGAGCATGGCCTTAGGAGTTAGGTCCCTCCACAGAGCATGGCCTTAGGAGTTAGGTCCCTCCACAGACCATGACCTTAGGAGTTAGGTCCCTCCACAGAGCATGGCCTTAGGATTAGGTCCCTCCACAGAGCATGA
>NW_003852422.1:3821681-3836404 GCF_000181295.1 Otolemur garnettii
GTTAGGACCATTCATCTGCATGACCTTAGGAGTTAGGTCCCTCCACAGACCATGACCTTAGGAGTTAGGTCCCTCCACAGAGCATGGCCTTAGGAGTTAGGTCCCTCCACAGAGCATGGCCTTAGGAGTTAGGTCCCTCCACAGAGCATGATCTTAGGAGTTAGGACCATTCATCTGCACAACCTTAGGGGTTAGATCCCTCCACAGAGCATGGCCTTAGGATTAGGTCCCTCCACGGAGCATGACCTTAGGAGTTAGGTCCCTCCACGGAGCATGACCTTAGGAGTTAGGTCCCTCCACGGAGCATGACCTTAGGAGTTAGGTCTATCCATGGAGCATGACCTTAGGAGTTAGGCCCATCCATGTGTGTGACTTTGGTTAGGTCTGTCCACAGTGCATGTGGCTACACTTGTTGCATTTTGCCAACTGCTACATTGGACTAGTGGTCTAGTTCTCTCAGTCTTTCTCTGTCCTTAAGGTAGAGTGATCTGTTCTTCATCAGTCCTAATACAGGTAGCAGAATGGCCATGACCTTTAATGAATCACAGTGGACTCCACAAGCCCAGTCTCACACAAAAGGGTTCTCCAGCTTGCCTAATGTATGCAGGTCCTGCTCTCCAGCTTCCTTAAGATTTAGGTCCCTCCACAGAGCATGGCCTTAGGAGTTAGGGCCCTCTAGTTATTCTTCATACTGAGATACAGAAAGGCAGAAAGTCCCTGCCCTGCACATAGATGCAGCCAGGCCGCCATACAGACAGCACAGGCAATCCCCCGCCTCCCCGGGCTCCCTCCTCCTGATTTCTCTGTGATGCTGAAGCACTTGATTAACCTGAAGGACTCTAGGAAGAGGAGATTTTCAAGAAGGAAACACTTGGAAGGTGAGTGAGAAGGCTAAATATTATTGCCACAGGATAAAAGTGTTTATTTTGTCTTTGAGTTCAGGCTTATGAAACGCCCAATATGCCCTTCAGAAGAGACGTGATGACATCTTGCTATGCAGAAAGTGAAGAGCCAGGACACTCCTGACAGAGCACATGGCGCAAGGGCATCACCAATTTCACCCCAAATAAGAGGTCACTACATGCATTTAGGTCCGAACAATGCAGAGTATTTCCCAGCAGGAGACCACTGGCGAGAAGAACGGCACCCAGACGGGTGTGGGCACAGCAGCCTTCCTGCCCAAGATGCAATTCCACTCTTGAAGAGGGGAGCCCTGGACATGGGTGATAGGAATTCAGAAGTCTAAGCTGGGGGATGCCTTGACTAAAACTGATATTATAAGAAAAGTGAAAAGTAATCTGGAAAAAGTAACTCCATGATCCTTTTTTTTTTTTTTTTTTTTTTTTTTGCAGTTATGGGCTGGGGCTAGGTTTGAACCTGCCACCTCCAGCATATGGGGCTGGCTCCCTACTCCTTTGAGCCACAGGCGCCGCCCCGTGATTCCTTTTTTGTAAATCTTCCCTTCTCCTCTGAGAAGCTCCAGTGACAGGAATTTGCTTCACCTCTGCAACTTTACTTATTTTGTCAGGAGGATTTTGTGACACTCTAATACTTCCACGACAACAAACACAATGTGACATGTCATTAGGTTCCAACTACCTAACCAGACAAAACAATCACCATGTAAAAGATTGCCATTTTAAAGGCCCTCTTACATGTATTTTAAAACTGTTTTTCATAGTCATCAGAAATGTGAACAAAGTTCTTTTCATAGATACCTACTGCAGATTACTTCAGATTTTAATGCCATTGATTTTTACCAACTGATTAAACAAATAATGGAAAATGGAATTTGTCCCAATCACCAAGTCTAGAGTCCAGTTTTGAGAAGTGGTCGTTTATCACGCCATTCAATGGTGCAAAACCCAAGATTCCATTAAATAAGACCCACAGTTGAGCTCACCATCCCAAATGGTGCATATCCAAGTTAATGATTTATGGATTTCATGGCTCTGAAACAGTAAGAACAGAAATATCCAAGAGGAAATTAATTACTTTGAAAGTGAAAATTAGATTTTACTAATTTATATTAACAAATATATTACAAAGAAATTGCGAGAGTTTAGGACACTCCTATCTCTTACAGTTAACAAGTCAAAATATAACTAAATACTTGTTTTCCAGAATTTTAATGAAGCTTAAGAGTCAGTTTGAAATCAGGAAGTATAACGATTAATCGATCAATTATCAATCAATATAACTGGGCGTGATGGCGTGAGATACGTATCACAAAGCTATGGCTTAGAAATACAACTCCATACATAATTTTAAACTACACAGGTCATAAAGGATTCAAAAATTCCCATCTGTCTTAGTTTTATTGTTATATAGCTGTTTTTATGCAACCATATATTTTGTTGTTCTACAAAGAGAAATGGAAATTCTTAGTTTCAGTTGGAGAAAGCTGGAAATATTACTCTGAAACATGCATAAATTCATAAAAATGTATTGAGAGGGGAAAAACCTACTGAAAGGAGAAAAATGTTTGAATCTTGGGACTGATCAATGTTTTACAAGAGCCCCTAGGAAATCCAGTTGTGAAGAGTTGGTTGGAAGAGTTTGGGTAATGGTCCTTGTCATCAGAATAGGATTTTCCTTCGTATATACCTGTTTTAGAAACTGGTGGTTGCCAACATAACCCACTTCCTTGACACTAAGATAGTTTTTGATCAAATAAGCTTTCAAAGAAAAATATTCCTGAAAATTTCCATTTTGTTTAGAAGGCTTCAGCCTTAAAGACCCCCCTTTTAAATTTGTTTGGCACTGTGTTCTCTCCAAAGAGAAAAATACATTTTTAGTTTCTATTTAAATATGATGTGTGCCATATTGCAAATATTTTAACGAAATGTGATCAAATATGTTTCTACTGTCTGTTCAAAATAAACACACTGTCGCGTGTCATCAGACAACCTTTTCTCCAGTCAGATCAAATTATAAGTATTTTTGGTGATATAAAAAAAATGACTAAATAGTTATGGGTCAATTTCTAAATGGTTGTTGGTGAAAACACTTTTTGCTCTTTCTGAAAGAGAAGGAATCTCATGCACTCTCCAAGCCTTCTGATCTTACTGCAGGTAAAACGTTTCCTCCTCACCCTCACCCTGTGCTGTTAGTCTCTGCACATGTCTATTGGAAATCTAGGTCAAAGGTATTAAGGGCTTGCTTAGCAGCACCTTTGAACTTTAGCTCTGGAACAAACTTACCTGTAGGAGATATTTCTGATAAGGATTCTGCAGCAGCCCCTCTCCCCTCATGTTCTAGGTCCAATTCAAATGTTTTTATGTTACAGAAGCCCTGGTAGGTGCTCACATCGCATCTTACAGGGTAGTGAACACTTTGAGATGATCTTCATTTCACTAATCAATACTGGTTATAAATTAGTAATAGAAATCATGTAATTTAAAACTTTTCTCCCCATTAGCAAGCTGGGAAATTTGAAAAGAGTACAAAAGTACACTATTGACTTGAAGTCACTGGAGTGTTTTAACGTGACATAGCGTCATGGACACAGAACAGGACAGGACAATGGTTGTCAGGTCCTCATCCAGTGTCCGCAGGGAGCTACAGGGTCGTGTTGACCACAAAATATGCATCTCTACCATGTGCGTTTAAATGAGATCTTAGTACATGTCAACCCCCCAAAGAATACATGTCCTTAAACTGTCTTTTCCTTAAATAACAAAAATGAAAATAAACATTTAAAATGTTATAAATTGGGCTGGATATGGTGGCTCACACCTGTAATCTGAGCACTTTGGGAGGTCAAGGCAGGAGAGTTGCTTGATCCTAGGACTTGGACACTAGCCTGGGCAACACAGCAAAATCCCTACTCTACCAAAAAAAAAAAAAAATTAGCTAGGCTTGGTGGCACATATCCATAGTCCCAACCACTTGGGAGGCTGAGGTAGGAGGATCATTTGAGTCCAGGAGCTTGAGGTTATAATAAGCTATGATAGTGCCACTGCACTCCAGGTTGGGTAACAGAGCAAGATCCTGTCTCTTACAAATGAAAAAATATATATATTATAAATTAAAACATCAAGATTACATTGACCAATTAGTGAAAATGACCAAAAACTTAAAAACAAAATAAAACCATTAAACCCTGTATTCACAACGTGAAGGTGTGTGGAAATACTCGTTCTTGGACCAATGGTGTGACCTCCTAGGGACCCTCTTGTGGGAAATTTGGCCACATGAATCAAATCACACTATCATACAGAAATTTCAATGCTTGGTATTTGTTTCAAGAAAATAATAAAAAATATTCACAAAAACATTCGGTGGGAGGTTATTTGTACTTATTTATAATAGTGAAAATTTGAAAAAAGCTAAATTTGCTTTCTAAAATTTTGATTAATAATTGATAAGTTGTAATATGCCCCAATAATGTTTTAAATCCTTGATATTTGTTGAAATGAGGAAAATGCACATTATCTACGGTAGATAAAGAAATCAAGGTACAAAAGTCTGTTGACAGAGGCTACTTTGCAGAAACATGGAAATACAGATGTTAGAGGCAGATGAAACAACGGTTAATTTTTATTTCCTTCATTCTGGTTTTTTTTTTTTTTATTTTCCAAGATTCTTGCAATGATTATGTATTACTTTGATTATAAGAATAAAAGTTACGTAAACAGGGCAAATTATCTCCATAAGACACTTTACCCTTTGGTATCTTTTAACTTTACAATTCCATCATTAGCTTTCAGTGATATCCACCATCTTCAGAGAAATTATAATAAAGTAAATAACAAGAAATTTTACCTTGGAAACAAAGCAGGAACCTTTATCTGTACGTACAGGTTTCTGACATTTGGAGGTAGGTTAGATAGATATGCTTCAGACTAAGGTAACAGCTTTGTAAAGATTATCAGCTATAGAAATGTAGAAACATAAATCTTAAAGTTCATAACCATTCTCTTCATGCACACTGCCTCAGAGTTTGTTTTACTTACATAAACTACTGTCAATCACTATGTCATGGGCTTGATCTTTCTTCAAATATTGACTAAATATCAAGCAACATCCTCCCCCAATCCACATTCCAAGGAATATAGCAAATTTTTAAAAAATTCTACATTTGAAAGAAAATACTTGCTTAGTTATTAAACCTAAGTCACAAGCTGCAAATATGAATGCAAGATAGGGTCACTTTTGCCTGCATGCAATGACAGGCCAACCAAACAAAACCACTGCATTCAGGAGTGACTTGCCGTCTACACAGCCTCTTCCCAGCCTCCTACCAGGCAGGACAAGTGGCCAGCTCTCTCCAGGGGCTCAGAGCCATTTGTCCTCATGCTATAGAAGAGACAGATGCATACCCCAGGGCCAGGGGAAGACTCAGAACAGAGATGGCCTCGTGCTACACGTGGAGCTCATGTGCCAGATACAAAGTGAAACGAAGGGACAGACCTGTGCCCAGACACAGGTGAAGGGAGAGTGACCCAGTAAAGTAAATCTTTAATATTGCTATCCACTTTGTTCCCTGAATTGTTCAATCTACTTGTAGGCTTATAAACTGAGTTTCTGTAGGACTAGATATACCTGTATTCAATTAAAGTTGCTACCAACTCATAACAAACACTTTGATTTATTTTTAAGGTCCAGCAGAAGACAGAGGAATCACATTTTGCCATCCAGCGAGGGCACAGAGGGGTGGTGTGAGGCACTGGCCACTCACCTGCTGGGGCTGGTCTCCTGGAGGCTCACCACTTGTCTCAACAGCCAGGCTCCCAGCCCCTAGCAGATGCCCTGGCTTCTTCACTAGGGTGAAATCATAACCCTCTCCTGGGGCAGATCACCCTCCTGTAAGGGGAGTGGCTAAGACCATGAACCTGGCAGCAAACACTCTTTGGGCTCCAAGTCCAAGTTCTGTCCTTCCCAAGCTATGTGGCCCCAGGCACATTCCTTGATCCTGCTGTGCTGGGCTCCTCACCCAAAAACTGGGATGGAAGTGACAGAGCCCACAGCAGAGGGATGATTCCACCTGCGCACCACCTTGGCACAGCCCTGGGCACTTAGGAAGTAGCTGACCAACACCAACCAGGCCCACCTCCTCCATCACCATCGTCATCAGGACCATGACTTCAGGACGTCCTCGGGTAACCTGGTCCTCTGTCCACTGGTTGGGGAATTAGGGTGATGACAACACAGCAATATGGCTGATGAATTAAAAAGAACAAAAATTTAGAAAGGAAAACCCAAATTCTGTGTCTGTCCCGCCATGATGGGCGCTCAGGTGGGAAGCAGCTTTTAAATCACTTCATAGCCTCAGGTGGGGTCTGCCCAGCAACCCCTACCAGGGAGTTCTCACCTCCCACTTCCTGATAACTCTTTCCCTGTGAGAGTGAAATCACATAATCGTAGATTTGCAGGTCTATGGTAAAATAAATATAACTTCAAGGGATTATCACAAAAAGACCCCAGGCCACTGCCCTAGGCCTAATTGTTATTCTTCTGTCACCCTTGAGCCCAAACACATAATCACCCAGTAATTGAACTGAACCATCTAAGTGGCTGAAGCTCCTAAAGGACACAGCTATTTACCAATGAAAAAAGCCAGGAAAATTTCCCAAACCTCCCTGGCACGCTGCTGCATTAGCACAAAAGACTGTGTCAACATGACCCACCTGGCCCCACTCCTCCTCCTCCAATCATTAGTGGAAACAGAACAATCCTTGCTGTCACGGGCCAATGCAGGGGAAATAATTAAAATATCACCATTGCTTAGCTGCTTCTGAACAGAGCAGTGTGAGCTCTAACCTTTCTCAGGATATAATTTTATGAGAATTCAAGCAAAAGGTAGAAAAGTAAATTTTCCTGCTCATGTCAGTTAAGTGTTTCTTGGGAGAAAAAGTGAGGCCAGAGGGCCTCAATGTCACTGTGGCCCCCAGTATTTACTGAACAGTGGTCCTGGACTCTCAGGGGTCGGGGTCCCCTCAGGGTGGGGGGGCTGGGTGCTCACACGACAAGCAACCCAGCATTCTCAGTGCTTTGGAGTCATCCACAGAAAGAAAACACATCTCAAACACTGAACAAAAGAGAGCAGCCAGGTTTCCCCCAGCCCCAGCCCTAATTTGTACACTTTTAAAAGCTTGGATCTCAGGTTTTCCTCTTTGGAGCAACACAGAACTAATTCCAGGGTCCTCGGGGGGGTCTTTGCTACTGGGGCAAGACCTATCCTTCCACCCTCATCAAGTCCCCGGATGTACACACAGGTATATTACAGGTATTTTTAAGTCGTGAAAACGGATTCTCTGAAGGAAGCACCTCAGCCCATCTAAGCACGGAACAGCCGTCACTCAATGGCTAAGCTTGACAGTCCTTGGCACCTAGTTGAGTTAAAAATTTTAATTATCATTTTAAAAAATGCAATACTTATCATTTGAATGAAGTATGTCAGCACACAAATCATGGAATGATGATTCTGAATAGGATTTTGGTTGGTTGATTGCATAAGCAATACCTCTTGTTGCTGAAATAACATCTCAAAGGCAAAATAATGACGACATGACAATCCGCGTAAATCAAGAACTGCGTGTGGGTTTATTTTACATTTGAGAAAACAGTGGATTTAATTGTGTGAACCGAAATGTACTGTACAATATTAATGATAGAACATCAAAAGGTATAATGAATAGTGCATTGCTTGCTTTGTTTTTATTTATTTATTTCTGTCTGATAGTTCCTCTGAGTCCCTGCATCTGGAGAGATGCAGGTGCCAGTAAAATTTCTCTATTTAAATCAAGCTGCAGGAACTAAATTTTATTCAAAAATTGTGGTTTTACATTATATACACAGAAATTTAATATAAAATGACAATATAAAAAGTTAAAAGAGAAAGCATACAGCCAGAAGGTACAAAGAAAGTTGAACAGATTAAAATGGTACGATATGTAACATACAGGAGTTTTTAAGCTGATGCTGGCAATTTACAAGGAAAGGACTCCAACATTTGCCCCATTTTTTTTTTCATTTACCAATGCAGCACGCTATAGAAAGGTCAGCTTGTACCAAAGCTTACATTTGTAAATAACTATAAACTGCAGTATTTTACAGGAAAAAAGAAATAGCATTTTTACACATTTTTAAATAATAGCTTGCATACTTTTTTTTGCCAAAAGTGGCATTTTTTTCAGCATCCAGAGGGTTTGGGCATAGTGGCAACTGGGGTTTTTGTTGTTGCTGTTGTTTATGTTTTTTTGTTTTGTTTTTGTTCTAAACGAGTGAAGTGATGGCCTCCTAACCCCGGGAGTCCTAGACAGCTTCCTATCTTCCAACAGCGGCATGCATGTTTCCTCACACACCAGTTCTGCATATAAAAGCTCATTTTTTAATTATTAAATAAGTTTTGTGTCTGACACAGCTTTTGATCTGGGTGAAATGCCTTTAAGCCTTTTCTTTTTTTCTTTTTTTCTTGAGTGAAAGGCACAGAAATGCGATTACAGTCCTCAAAGGGTTAAATTTGACACTACCAGGTTCTATGACCTTTATTGTCATGGCAACTTCATAATTTTAGGATGTCTTTCTATCATTGTTATTTGTGTCTTTCTTTCCTGCTAAGTAACATCTCTGAGCAGCGTGCCCCACTGTTTCCTACAAAAGATAGCTTTAACATCAAGAACAGATGTTGAAAATAAAGGTCAGTCTTTGACTCACAGAAAAAGAAAAATAACATGCACAGATCAGACAAAGAGCATATAAATATAACTACAAAATGTGTGTAAGAAAAACCAAGGTCCAGATAGGCAGTTCAGGAACAAAGGAAAGACTGACTTTAGAGGCTCAGGCCAGGCCTAGTGCAGGGCGGCGACGCCGTCTAGTGCAATGTTGTTCTGCGGCCACTTGCATTCCCGGACGCTACTGCTTCTCCAGCTCAGTCACGTAGATCAGGTGGTCCTCTGGGGACTTGCCGTGTGTCTTGCTAAGGTGCAGTTTGACTGCATGCTTGCTCGCAAAAGTCCGGTTGCAGAGCTTACACTGGAATGTGGAGCCCAAGTCTTCCTCGGCAGCCCCCAGGGGGCCCAGAGCTTTGTTGGCGAGGACTTTTGAAACATTCTGCTGTTCTTGAATCTGATTGAGTGGCAGCTTGGAGAGGTCCTTCAGGCTGAAGCCTAAGTGCGTCTCCAGGTGACTTATGTATGTGGAAGCAGTTCTGAATTGAGAGGCACAATCGTTGCAAAAGAAAACAGGATGCCCTGTGTCCAGGTTCTTTAGGAATTTCGTCCCCCCTGTCCTCCTCAGCTGGTACTTCACGTTGGCCAGCCAGTGGCTGATGGTGGTCATGGAGAGGCCGGTGAACTTGGAGATGTGCACACGCTCCTGCGGGCCCAGGTCTGACATGATGTACTTGCCCTCTGGAGTCTCTCGCAGGCTGGATGCAAACTGGGCCTGCAGGATCAGCAGGTGCTGGGGGTTCCAGTTGGACTGCCGCCCCTTCCGCTTGTGCACCGGTGACAGCTCGTCCAGTGCCTCCTCAAAGCTGCTGCCATCGGCGTCCGACTTCTCTGACACCGTGGAGGGCGTCGAGGACTTGGGGGTCAGCCGGCCTGTGAGGTTTTTCACCATGTCAGAGATGTCCATGAGGGCGCTCTCCCGCAGAGGTGACGCCACCGCATCAGCCACGCTGGAAACCAGGGGCTTGTTCTTGGCCTTGGTCAGGTCAATGGGCTGATCGCTGTTCTCGTAGTAGTAGCGGTCGATGGCATCAGCTGGCTTCACCGGGGCACTGGGATAGACAGGCTTCTCCAGCACACTATTGCTGATCTTGTACAGCATGGCCAGCGGGTCCAGAGAGGGGCTCATGGGCTTGGACACCTTGCCCAGGTGGGTGTTCATGATGGACTGCAGAGCACTCAGGGGGTTGATGAAGGAAGGTTCTGGAGAGTGGTCGGTGATGATCCCCAAGTTGTTACAACCATTGGTGACCTTGGCTTTGAGAGGCTCTGTGCCGTTTGGAGTGTGAACATCCACCAGACCCTCCTTCTTGGCCTTCCCGGTCTCAGCATCAGGGCCCTTCTTCTGCTGTTTGCCACTGGTCTCCTCTGTTTTAGGAAAATCTTTATTCTCCTTTGCCACTGGGGACACAGCCTTGGCCGGGGGACTCTTCTCCTTCTCAGGGGGTCTCTCCTCCTTCTTGACGCTGACCTTTCCCGTGACCTTCTCCACCAGCTCCTCCATGGCAGACACGTTGCTCTTGTGCGGAGGGGGTGTGAGACTGCCGGGGGAGTGCAGGAGGGCGTTGTGCTCGGCAGAAGGCAGCGACTTCACGCCGCCTGCATACGACGCCTGCACCTGCACGCTCTGCACGGCCGCCTGCAGCGGCTTCCCCGCGCCAGGCAGCTGGTAGGCCGCATGGATGCTGGGGTAGCCGCCCCACGATGGTGCGCCGTTCTGCGCTTTGCTGATGGCGGTGGAGACGGTGTTCTCAAGGGACTTGAGAATATCCACACCCCCCTTGGGGCTATCGTCCAGGTCCTCCTCCCGCAGGTAGGGGTACAGGGTGACGGGCTCGAACTTCTCTGGGGTGTCCTCACTCTCCTCCTTGATCTTGTCTGGGTCGCCAGCCACTGGCGCCTTCTCCTTCTCTGGCTCTTTCTTTTCTTCGGAGGTCGTGGACCCCGCGGGGGACTCAGGCTGCTTCTTGATGCTGGAGGTGGGCAGGCGCGTGTGCGTCGTGGGCGGCAGGGGGATGGACTGGATCTTCTCCTCCACTACGGGGTCCAGCACCAGCTGCTTCCCTTTTTTGGAGGCCGAGGTGGTCACTTTTAAGAAATGGCCGGTGACCATCATGTGAGCGGTGAGCTGCTGCAAGGTGTCGTGGGAGCTGCCACACTCCATGCACTTGAGGATCTGGGCCTTGCGGGCCTCGAACTGCCAGGTGTAACTAGCACCGTTCTGGTAGCCGTAGCGGTTATTGGGCGTGACGTACGGGTTGGCCGCCTTCTGGTCCTTGGCGGATTCGCTCAGTGCAACTTCCGCGGCCAGCCCCGCTGGCTCCGGGGAGCAAGGGGGCGCCAGGTCCTGCAGTGCTCTCTTTTTGGTAGAAGGGACCAGTTTGGTGATAGCTGGCACAGGCTCCTTCAGAGGCACTTTCTGGTAATGCTTGGTTTTGATCATGTGGACGCTGAGGTCCTGCAAGGACTCGAAGGAGTGTCCACAGTACATGCACTTCAGCACCTTCTGGGCATCCTCCTTCCCCTCCATCTCCATCAGCGAGCGCTTCCTGGGCTTGGACCAACGCTTGGTTTTCTCGGAGTCCTTGTCCCTGTTGTCGTCTCGGTAGTGTCCCGTCTCGTTCATGTGCACTGTCAGTTCCACCAGCGTGTCGTAGGCGGCGCTGCAGTCCTTGCAGCGGAACTTGCTGGCGCCGGTGAACACAGACCCGTAGAGCTTGTTGTTCTGCCGGTAGAGCTGCACGGTGCTGAACAGGCTGGGCTCGGGCAGCAGCCCATAGGACGACGTCTGCTGCAGCGTCTTGGCCAGGGCGGCTTGGTGCCAGTCATAGCCCGAGCCGCTGCTACTACTGGTGGTGCTGGCATGGCTGGTGCTGGTGCTGCCGCTGGTGCTGGGTGTGCTCGCCGGAGCGCCCGCCGTGCTGGCGGGGCAGGTGGGGGGCGTGGGGGCGGGGGCGGAGCTCTCCTTCTGGCCCACATCATTGGTGCTGGTGGTGGAACTGGACTTCTTCAAGTCCAGAGCTAAGCTAGACCAGCAGGAGTCCGAGAACAGGTTTGCATACACAGCTTTGATCTGCGCCAAGCTGTCCTGGGGGTAGGAGACGCTGTCTGGGCATGGAGGGTCCTCCTTCTCCTCTCTGGACGAGGAGCTTTTGAAATGGGCTAGCTGGTCGCTGCTTTCGCTGAACGGGGACCCGTAGCCGGCATCCTGATTAGTGGCAGTGCTGACCGGGGAGTCCTGGTAGCTCTGGGCCTCTTTGATCTCCGTCTCTTCATTGCACACGAACTCGCTTTCCTGAACGTCCAAAGACAGCCCATCGTCTTCCACGCGCTCTTCGTCGATTGCTGCCGCCTTCAGCTCTTCCTCGGGAACGTAAGCTGGGGAGAAAGATGAACTTCGGTCAGAAAGAGTGAATCATCCTCCAGGACGGGGCCTCCCCACAGTTAGGTCATCTTTTAAAAGGTCAAGCTCCCAGGCTACAAGGTTACCTCAACTTTACGTGTCTACCCGTTTTGCAACTCCACGCCAGCACTTACGTTTCAAGAAAACAATTCCCCTCTAAGTGAATACCTTTTCAACAAAGGGGTCTGAACTGAAGGACTAGTTATCTGCCCTGGACTCAGAGGTGTCATTTTGTCTCCTCCCCCCAAGAACTCTAAGGGTCAGTGACACGTGAGTCCCCTATGACTTCCGCAGGGCAAATATCTGAAACACCCATCAGGACGGACCTGGTTATCAAGTTTTCTGGCAAGATATTTCACCATCAATATTATGTGGCTCCCATAAATGGAAATACTCCTTAATGGTGACCAATAAAAACTCTCTGGTCTTCACTACAAAGAACAGGACACAGTGCCGCCACTGTCCTGCATGGACAGAGCACAGTGCCACCTATGCAGGGTTGCCAGACAAGAGACAAAGGGCCACGGCCCATACACTGATGTGGCCCAACAGTGATGTCCACAGCAGCCTCCTTTACTGTAATCGAAGGTGGAAATAGCACTCGTGTCCACGGGAGACAGGGGAGGCATGAAACGTGCTCTACCTAGACAATGGGTCATCATTCACCTTAGCAAGGAAGGGAGTTCTGACACCTGCTACCACACAGATAGACCTCGAGGACATTATCCAAAGTGAAATAAGCCAGTCGCAGCAGCACAAATACTATATGATTCCTCCTACAGGGGTCCCTAGACAGAAAGGGCGGGGGGTAGGGGGGCCTGAGTGGGAAGCTGTTGCTTAACCGGCAGTTTAAATCGTGGAAGACAAAAAGTTGTAGAGATGGACGGTGGTGATGGCTACATAATAATGTGACTGTCCTTAACACCACTGAGCTGTACATTTAAAATGGTTAAAATGGTAATTTTTCTGTTATAAATATTTTATCACAATAAAACTTTTTAATTATGAAAGGCCAATGGTGTGTGCCCCACAGGCCTCCTGCAGGCCTGCCATGCACAGCGAGTGACTTCTAAGACAGACGCAGCCCCTCCCAGAGGGACCCAGAGGACAGGGCAGCTGCCCCAGGAGGGCTTACTGACCATCAGACAGAGCCTAGGTTTCTATGCTGCAGGCCATCTTGGGTATCTGGCTGTGAACCACGCCTTGCCAGTTCCCAAGGAGCTCACTGAGGCGCTACCTCCTGAACTTGGTGATCAATGTACTTTTACTTTCTTTTCTTATTTTAACCAAATAATTAGCTGAATTAGAGTTCCATCAACAACTTGGAAAATTCGGGGTTAAGATATTTTCCAGAAATCCCCTATTAAAATGCCTTGGTATGACCTGAGAGTGGTGTCTCATTAAATATCATCACTCATTATCACCTTATCAGAGCCAGATCCTATGGGAATGTGGCAAACAGCACGCACATTTACAGAGAGGTCGAGAGCAGGGACAGAACACCTCTTGGTTCACCAGAAGGAGGATCCAGGGGCAGGTGGGGCACAGGGCAGCACCATCACCTGCCAATGAAGGGCTTCAGGCCATGGCGGCAGCCATGCCACACACAGGCACACACATGCTCATGTGTGTACACACAGGCACACACGTACACATGGACACACAGTGAGAGACAGATGAGTGGATCACCTGGAGAGCCCTTCAGAACACATGCACGCAAACCTCAGTCCCACCAGGGGACAGCGGGACCAGCCTAAGCACATGTGCTCACATGCTTCACGGCGGGTGGGACAGTAGTACTGACACAGCCATGACTACTGTTCCCAAGTTCCTCCTGCTGGTGTGAAAAGCGGTCAGTAGGGCAAGTCCTGGTAGCTATGGGCCTCTTGGGCTTTAACTATAGGCATCAGCACTTGGCTAAGGAATGCTCTAGATGACTCTGTGACCCAGTGGTACAAGGTAACACTCATGAAATCAAAAGACAATTGCAAAGTTCAGCCACATTTTCATTTTGCTCATTACTGAAGGTTTAGGATGGTCCAGATCCCAGAACCACAGCGGGGACCCTTACTCCAGTGACCCTACTTGAAGAACCCCTGGTCAGACTCATCACCTCTAACTGAGCCTGGCCCGGGTCACACTGGTTTGGGCCAGGAGGTGGACCTGCTCTGTGGGCTATGTGACCATGCTGAAGGGTACAGGCAAGGGCAGTGCTGAGCTGCCCTGTGGGGGTGGGCATCAGGCCCCTCTGGAGCGGCAGGTCCTGAGCTGCACCATCCCAAGACATCTTCCACCACTTCACATCCAAAACCAGACACCTGCTACCTCCCTAGTACTCCCCACTTCACGGAGGCCCACACTTTCTCTCCCTCAGAACCTTCCAAGTCTCCTCAAAAAGTGTCCAAGCCAGAAAGGCAGCCTGATCATCCAGGCTTCCTGGCTCCCCCACCATGGAGCTAAACTCACCCCTGCCTGATGCACCCATCCTGGACAGTCTCCCCGCAGCGGGCCTCCTCCCTCACCTGTCCTGGACAGGCTCCTCCCACCCAGCCTCCTCCCCTCTCCCATCCTGGACAGGCTCCTCCCACCCAGCCTCCTCCCCTCTCCCATCCTGGACAGTCTCCCCTTACCTGGCCTCCTCC
>NW_003852422.1:3836601-3894101 GCF_000181295.1 Otolemur garnettii
CTCCTCCCACCCAGCCTCCTCCCCTCTCCCATCCTGGACAGTCTCCCCTTACCTGGCCTCCTCCCCTCACATGCCCTGGACAGGCTCCCTCCAGCTGCCCCAGACACTTAGCACTCACAGCCCTGAGCTCGAGTCTCTGTGGAAGCCCCACTCTCCGATGTCTGGCACTACCCCACCCCACAGCCTCTGCCTGATGTAAACTGCTGTCCCTCATTCCTCGGGAGGCTCAGGTGTCACTTCCTTATGACATCTTTCTTAATCCCCTCACAGACGTTCACCACTCCCCGAAGAATTCAGAGATGTTTACCTGTCTATCTCCTCTTCATCAAACTGTGACCTCTTTCATTCATCTAATTCTGAGCGTGAGCCGTGTACCTCTGTGCCTGGCATTTTTGTCCCACTACCTCATTTAACCCACACAACCTTTGAGGTCAGTATCACTCAAATGCCTGTTTGGCAGGTGAGAAACTGAGTCTAGGAGAAGTTGACCAGTGTCCCCAAAGTTACACAGAAAACAAATGATGAAGGGCTTGGCGCCTGTGGCTCAAGTGGTTAAGGCACCAGCCACAAACACTTAAGGTGGTGAGTTCGAATCCAGCCCGGGGCCCGCCAAACAACAATGATGGCTGCAATCAAAAAATAGCCGGGTGTCATGGCAGGTGCCTGTGGTCCCAGCTACTTGGGAGGCTGAGGCAGGAAACTTGCTTGAGCCCAGGAGTTGGAGGTTGCTGTGAGCTGTGATGCCACAGCACTCTACCCAGGAGGACAGCTTGAGGCTCTGTCTCGGAAAAAAAAAAAAAATGATGTAGGGTGACTGGACACCTGGTCCAAGGTCTGCCCCCACCTTCAGAACCAAGTTATTTTCTTTTGTTTCATTACCGTTGGAATCCCAGGGGAGACACAAACTACATGCTTTTGAATGAATTAATGACCAGAAATAATTTGTATTAAATATTTAGAACACCTGTTTTGTGCCAGAGACAGTGATATAAATGAGAGACTCTCAAAGAAAAAGAGTAAAAGCAGGGTGGCACCTGAGGCTCAAAGGAGTAGGGCACCAGCCCCATATACCGGAGGTGGTGGGTTCAAACCCAGCCCCAGCGAAAAATTGCAAAAAAAAAAAGCAGAGATTTTACAATGTTGACACCCTTTGCCCCGATAACTTTATTCTTGGAAGTACAGCCTGAGAAGATGATATAAAACACAGGAAAGGCTTCCAAGATGTCCTCTGACGTCACGTAAAGTTGGCTCCCATCTAAATCTTCAACAACAGGGGTAAAGTGCACTGTAGTTTTTGTCTAGAATATAGTGTCATTCAAACATTAAAAATACGCTTTCCTGGCATGAGGGAAGTCATTATATGAAAAAAGCAGTAGACAAAATTGTATACACAGTACAGTGGGAAAAATCCTTTACAAAGAATCTTAATAGTGGGTTTTTATCCCTAGATGAATATAAGGCTTATTTATCATTGAGTGAAGTAGTTCTTAATAAGTATCTATATTTTCCAAGTCTTCAGTGCTTTCAGTTCAAGAAACATGGATTAGCCATGTCAGGCCATTTCTGAATTAGCTGATGGTAGGCCTGATCCTGTGCTACCCTTAAAGCTGACCTAGGCCAGCCCCACTGGCTCTTGACACCCCATTGGCCCCTTCTTGTCTCCCTCCTCAATGCCACGGCCGCCCCATGCAGCCTTCCTGTGGGAGAGGCTGCAAAGTCCCCGGATGGGCAGGGGGTGACTTGGTCCACTCACTTGGAACTCCTGGTGCCACAGCCCCAGGACATGGTGTGCTCATTTCTTTCTGGCACCTTCTCAGCCTCTGGCATCTATGCCCTGAGCACATGCTCTTCTACTGCACGAATCCTGATGCTCACATTATCTGGCTATTTCACTATTCTACCTTGTTCTTTTAGCTCACTGTATATATATTTTTTTAATAAATTAACTTTTTTCCTCTAATTTACAAGTGATGTGAGGAAGCACAAACCTGCCAGAGACACCTGGGAGGATGGCGAGTCCTGCTCCCTACACCACCAGACACCTTCTTCTCTTGGTCCAAAATCATCCTCCTGAGCCCCCAGTAGCTGTCCTGTCCCCCAGGATGGGGGCCCATCCACGTACACTGGGTGCCCACACATGCCTGCCCATTCTCCCACCATCCCTGTCCCTCACACCGAGGTGCTAGTCAGGGTTACCTCTTCCTCCGAGATCTTGTGGCCACAGACACATAGTCTGTGGGGCAGCCCAGCCTGTTTTGGGGACAAGGGATCAACTGTCCACAGACAAAGGTGGGCAGGAGAGCCCCGAGGATGTGCCATACTCCTGCTGACCTAGTGCTGGCCTCACCTTCCCCTCTGCCTGACTGGCTGGGGTTAAAGTCTCCAGTAATTTTTTTTTTTTTAAGAGACAACCTCGCTGTCTCATCACAGCTCACATCAACCTCCAACTCCTGGGCTTAGGTTATTCTCTTGCCTCAGCCTCCCCAGTAGCTGGGACTATAGGCACCTGCCACAATACCCAGCTATTTTTTTGTTGCAGTTTGGCCGGAGCCAGGTTTGAACCCACCACCCTCGGTATACGGGGCTGGCGCCCTACTTACTCAGCCACAGGTGCCGCCCAGGCCCCAGTAATTGTAACAATAACAATAATGACAGGAGGTGACCACCCTTGACCAGCCAAATCTCCCCCATCTTCTTGCAGCTGGGCTGGGCTGGGCACCTTCCTAAGGCCCTGCCTTAGCAGGGAGCCGGGCTTCTGAGCTGTGCTGCCCCTTTGCCCTACCAGTCAAAGCAGCCCAGAGAGACTCCCATGCCAGCTCCCATGTTGTAAAACAGAGTGGTAGGCAAGGACCCCAGCACCCCAAAATAGAACCCTCAGAAGGCTCCAGGTCAGCCGGTTTGCATTTTAACGGTCTAGGGCACCAAGGAGAACAAGAAGTCCGGGTGCCACAGAATAAGACTGAGGAGGTGGCAAGCCCAGCCAGACCCCACAGGACCTGCAGACACCCAGCCAACAGGCTTCAGTACCGGGAAAGAAGGGGTGCTCTGACTCTGCTAAGTCTGCATCAAGGAGGGATGGGCCAGACAACTTTTGGAGACAAGAGCCTCAATCCCAGGCCACATCTGTCATGTACAGCTCCATGAACAAGCTCCACTAACTGGCCCTGGAGACACGCCAGGATGGTCTGCAAGAAGAGGGGTTCCCCAGGCAGCCTGGACCTAGGAAGTCGGGCTGGAAGGAGTGAGACTGACAACCATTTCTTGTCTTCTTGTCACTTGTGTGGCCATTCTGTGCTTCCTATGCAAGGACAGGACCCCCCACCCCTTACTCTTCATAGCATGACATGAAGAGAGACAGATAGTCTGGGCTTAATGTCTGGAGACGTGGGCAACAGCCAACCAAGGCTTAGTCACTTACAGACGAGGTGACTCAATACCCTCACTCAGGTACCAGGGCCTCAATTTTCCCACTCAAGGCAATGACTAACATCTTCTGAAGTTGTGGGATATGTTCGTGGAAATAACAGAATTAGCAGCAGCAGCATTAAACCCAACTCTGTGCTTGTCTGCTGCAATAGTCTGAATGTCTATGTCCCTCCAAATTCCTATGTTGACATCCAAACTTCAAAGTGATTTATTGGGAGGTGGGGCTTTGGGAAGTGATTCAGCTACGAGGGTGCAGCCCTCACGAATGGGATTAGTGCCCTTACAAAAGAGGCACTGGAGAGCTGCCTGGCACCTTCCACCATGCAAGGACAGAGTGAGATGATGCCATCTGTGAGTCAGGAAGGGCCTCACCAGACACCAGAGCTGCTGCAGCCTTGACCTCAGACTCCCCAGCCCTCACAACTGTGAGCAATAAATTTCTGTTGTTTGAGAGCCACCCGGTCTTTGGCGTTCTGTGATAGAAGCCAAAAAGGACTCAGGTGCTGCTCTTCCTCCTCCTCCTCACATCCTGCAGACTCAGAGTGAACTAGAAAATTATGTGCAGGGAGACCTGCTACCCTCCTGCAGCTGTGGGCAGGAACCTGCTTGGCCTTGTGCTGTGCTTCTGCTAACATCAAATAAGTAAGGATGATGGAAAGAAAAACATGGTACACCAGTCCCGGTAAAAGCTGACCCAGTCTTGGCTGCCCACTGTGGAGGTGGGTGCTACCAACCAGGTGGGCACTGTGGGGACTAGCCGGGCCCCTTCTTATCTTCCTTCCCTCCATCTGTCTTGCAGTGGTTTCGTGACTAGCAGAATATCTGCAAAAAACAGAGGAAAGAAGGGAAAGTTTGGAAAACCCAATCCAGGCAGAAATGGTTGTTACCCAGGCTTGTTAACAGCCCTGCTGGGAGAGGTGGTGGTCACAAATGACAACGGTAAGATCTGGAAACTTTGTTTACCCGGCTCTCTTCCTCCTTAGCATGCATAATTGAGAGGCGGCTGTGAAAGAGGAAAATGGATATTCAAAAGTGACAAATACAAAAACGCAGGTCTTTAGTCCCCGCCTGGTGACTGCCTTACAGTAAACACCAAACTTCACTATTGTATTGCCACCTGCTGAAACTATATAATCAGACCAAATTACATGTTTATCTACGTGAAACTATTTTTTAGGCTGGCAAATGTGATATCCATGAACAGATGGCCATTATATCAAAATACATTTACTCCATGAGGCTAATTCACAAAAGGGGCTTACATACACCTAAGTGATAAATGTATAGCTTCAATTTGTTGTAGAATCTTACAAAACACACTTTCTTCCAAATTTATAATTGATCACTTATAAAGTAACTGCACTTCGTTATGGGGAGAGCAGGTGGTTCTGATGAAAGTTAGAATATGCTGGGACAAAAAAACCGCAGAGAAAGCACATATAGGCAGAGAACGTAAAGAAGATGCCCTGATTTGCTAACACAGCCCCGAGTTCCCGCAGGAAAGCTGACACCTGCCAAGCAAAGCTGAAGACCACTTCTGCTCTGATCGGATGGAAACAAAGGTTTTTTATCATTCTAACAAATTCATGTTGCCAAAGCCAATCGCTAAAGTATGATTAATGGTTTGCTTGAATGTTTGATTTATAACAGAATTATTTACTTAAAACTGAATTGAAATCATTTTTAAGAATTACACAGTCCATACATAAAATGACCTATGTTTTTCCTAATTCTAATTCTAATTAGAAATTCACAGGTAACTGCCCTAAAATAAGTATAATTGCTTCTTTCTCTCACTGCCCCAGAATCCAATTTCCAATTAAGTGAGAAATCAAAAACCTTATTTCAAGACCCTCCTTCTCTCCCCAGTAAACACTTTGAGTATTAATCTTTTGTCCAGAGTTTGTGGCATGTTACAGAAATGTCATTTGACATGTAGGACTGCACAAATCAGAACTTAAGCCATAATTTAAAATGTGAAAAACTCTCTGATTTTCAGTGGTGTCAAGAAGAAAAAGAAGATGAAAAATAGATGAGGATCTTGAAAATCTAAAATAAAAATTAAAATGAAGTGAGAAGAGCAAAAATAACAAACTTTTGTATGTACCTGAGAGAACATGTGGCTATTTCATTAATAACAGAGGAAATGTGTTCTCTTATTCCATGAACCAGGTGAGTCCTCTCCAAGCTGTGTGTACAGAATATCAAGCACCAGAAAATCAGAAGGTTTCAGTTCATCTCCACCCCGAGAAAGGACAAACCCCACCCTGAGGCCGTCAGACGAGTCTGGGTCTATAAACCCAAGATCAGCAAAGTAGACCACTTGGAGCACCAGGTTCCAAGCCAGGATTATCTGACCACCTGAAACTAGAAGCAGCTTTTACCAGACAGGGTTGGACTCACCCTGATAGGAAACACTTAGAAGTCCAGAGGAGATTTATGCCTGAAATATCTTTTCAAATAGCTGAAATGAATATAAAGAAACATAACTCAGAGTAAGTACCTGCACCTCCTCTCTGTGCCGTTAGCCACCAGGAAGAACCAGTGATGGATGTTATTACCTTCATACCATTGCACACACGATACCCCCCAAAACTCCAGCACAAAGTTTACTTTCAAAACAAGAACTTCCGTAGGCACCGGTTACGAGTGAGCGATGACGGAGAGATAGGATCCTTCATATTCCCCAAGCCAGCTCGGGTCTTGTGTCTCTGAAGTGTGTTTCCTCTTTAAAATTCAGTAGCTTATACTCATAAATATATGGCAATGAGAATGTCAGTGCTCAGGCAATCAGGGTGTGGTCATTAGTGAGTTCTAGAGACACACGCCAGGGCACATGCGGTACCATGAGAGCCTAACCGTACAGAGTTAGGAGAACTCCGCCTCTGTGTGTGCTGTGGCTGGGAGCAAATTATCCCTAGTGTGATGCACCAGGAGCTAGCAGGTGCCACATACCAGTGTCTAAACTGGACTGGGAACCAAACGCAAGGTCACACATTACTTGACTTCATGTTAATCCCTTTAAGAACAGTAGCTGGTATCTGAATCAAAAGTTACTTCCACACCATCATGACAGGAAACAGAAATCGTTATCATATAATTAAGCATATTTTTACTATTATCAGTGAATTTACATAACTGCCTTCCAAGATGCCTTTTAAAGAAATTTACCTTTTTTAAAAAAGAGAAAGACAAAGATAGACACAAAAATTTAGCTACAGCAATTATTTGTGACGATCCTTTGTTTTCATTACAAGCTACAATTTTCTAAAAATCTTTTGTTTTCATTACAAGTTACAATTTTCTAAAAATCATTAGTTTTATGGGTATCAGTGTACTAGAATATATTACAGTATTTGCAAAAATGTTTATCTCTAGTGCTGAAACAATGAGTAGAATGTATTTCACGAGGTGAACGAATACAATATTTTAGCCTAGAAGATTTTTATGAGAGAAGCTACTGAATCACAGAAACCACAGAACAGGATGTCACCACCCATTGCATTTTCTCCATGAAATGCTCACCTCGGCATCTTCGGCAAGCCCTGCCGCCACCACCACCCCACCTCATGGAAATCTGATGAATGAGGACATTTGGAAATGGTAACTATAATATAAAACTCTTCTTTTACAATTACTTCTAGAAATAAATGACATTTTCCCCCATCAAATAAAACAAAGACTCTAAATCATCATTTCTGCTATTTCTTTTTGTGTCAAAACGACATTGCCATTACTCCTCCGCCTTTGCTGAGCCTCGCACGACAGTGCAGAATGTGGCAGTGTGAACATGTGCAGTATGTCCTGCTGTCGGGAGGACACACAGAGCAGACTCTCAAACCTCGAGGAGATGGTCTGCAGGGGCAGGCTCCAGCCGTGCAGAGGAAGGCGCTGCCTGCACAGGCATGCCTGTGAGGACAGATGTGCGCGTGTGTGCACACAGTGTGTGCAAGTGGGCGTGTGTGTGTGTGTGTGTGTATGTGCATGTGCGTGCATGTGAGAGAATAAAACATTTTAAAACACACAGGCCCTTCCATTCCCAAACTGAGAATGGGACAACTGGATCTTGTGGTTGGATTTCATTTTTAATTAAATCTTGTTAATATTTTTTGTCATAAAAAGTGCCTTCTGGATGCCAATGTGTCCCTAAAGATGTGCTGTCATCCTGAGCAATGTGAAATTCTGTGCATTCTAATGCAAGTGGACATAAGGCAACGTATACGGTCCCCGCTAGAGCTTAATACGACACCAGCAATGTGTGCCCTGACAGTTCACAATGCAAATACACACATACTGACGGAGGAAATATTTTCATCTCCAGTTGTAATTACATAACGGGGCATAAACATCATATCTTCAGCAAATTAGATAAAAACTGTATTTCCCAAGTCGCAGCCCAACATTGTTTGAAACATCTTTGTTTCTTTAAAGAAAACGAGGCTTGTTCTAGTCGACAGTCAGTCTGAGGACGGTGGGAAGTGACGGCTGGGTCTGGTCTTTAATGGCTAAATGTAGTAAAGTTCCAAATCCCCTTGAGTCTTAGTAACACTGGCTCTGAGCAATTAGGTTTGTATTCCCCCCGAACCTGCATCTTCGTCTGCACCCCAATTATGCACAAGATAAAGGAGCGTTCTGAGCCGCCCTGTTTCATGTTCCACAGGAGGGGAAGCTCCCAGAAGGCTACCTCAGCGCTGCCATTGGTCCCCAGATAGATGAGGGCAAGTGTGGGTGCTCTGCCTACCCAGCCGAGGCAACCGCGGGAGAAAGGCCTCCCCGGACACACTCTGCTTTCCAGAAGGTCAGCCTTCAGTCCATCCTGAAAAACCTGGTGGGGACCACCTGCTGACTCCAAACCCCCGTTCACACACGTGACAAGTGTGGGCCTGGATCTGCTCCTACTGACGGCAGAGCACCCTGATGAGAAGGGAAGGACGTGGTCCTCCAGCAAAAGAGGCTCAGTTCCTGCCAGGCCTCCAAATCCAGGTTTTTGGAACCATTCAGGTATTGGCATTTGATATAAAAGGCCAGCTGGCTGGACGTTTCCATGTTTCCATCAACTCAGTTGGATATAAAGTAAGAGTCTACACAGGAGAGGTCGTGATACTGGAAAGTACAAGGCCGGATACGGCATTGAAAGTACGTTAGCCTTCCACCTAAACATCCTCACGTTTACAAGGATATTCCAGGACACTCAGAATAACTGAGCCAGGAGACCTGAAACTTTCTCTGGAAAGAGAGGAAGGTGTACAGGGTAAGGTAGACAGTGACAAGGAAGTGAGTTCTAATTTAAAAATATTTTTTAACGAGCACAAGCCATCCCAGTAAAATGGCTCTTCTTCACATGAACAACTTAAGAAAGGAAAGAGACTTTCCGGGCAAAGAGAAGGCCATTCTGGAAGCAGGGTCTCCCTCCTCCCCTTAAGTGTTAGATGGGGTCCTAAGAGAGATGGTGAGCTGGCCCTGTGGTTTGTCCCGCTGAAGCCGAGCCCCGCAGGCAGCCCGTCAGGGAGACACACAGATCTCTGGCCCCGCTCATCTCTCCCCGCACTGTCTTCTCAGAAGGAAAAGAGCTATTAGCAAAGGTCTGCAGAGGAGACCAAGGCGCCTTGCCTTGCGGCGCACTTGTGCAGAGACCCATCTCTGAGCCCTGCTGGCTCGTCCCCTCCATCTGATAAACTACACACCCGGGCATTCTCATTAGGGCTCACATCACCGAAGGGAGTGGAGATGAATCAGTCTGGGCCCCCTCCCCTCTCTGCTCTGTCGAGATGATTTCATTGAAATGTTCATTTTCATCCCTGCTGGCAACATTAGAATGGAAGTATTTAACCTGTTTCCATTACTTATACAAATTACCATTATGGGGTAGGACAGATGTTAGAATCACGCCACAGAGCTCACTTCCATACATTCTTCACAGGGAGCGTGAGGAGAAGGAAGGCGGCGGGATCATATTATCCAGGCTCGACAATGTTCTGTTACCAGATTCATTAACTTCCCACATCAGCAGTTCACTTTCTTTCTAGTCATGAAAATTCCCAGGCTAGTTGGACTCATTTAATTTGGAGAGAGAAACCTTTGTCAGTGATAATGTTTTGATCAGGTGTGTTAAGAACGGAGGGGGGCCTGGGAGGGGGAAGGGGGAGGGCCCAGGCGGAGGGAGACAGGAAGAGGAAACAACCTTGTCGAAAATGTTACCTTCCCAACACGGATGATAAAAGGGAAGTCGGTTAGAGACGCTGGCACTCAAAGATGGCTGTCACTTCAGATAGGCAGGGGCACAGCTCACCTAGACAGGTGACACTTTGGTGGAGCAAGCGCCTGCTGCATTATTGAGCACACCAGGGACGGCTGGGAAGGCTGCGGCCCAGCATGCCTGGGGCACCTGGAGAAGTGAATTCAGCAGGTGAATGGATTTCACTCTTCATTTGCATCTCCGACTGAAGCAAGAGGCAGTTTCCCAGCTAAAAAGATAGAAGGCGGCGCTGGAGTCACAGCCCAGGCCCAAGCCCCCAGGGTCAGTCCCTCACATCACTCCCTCCTGATGACCCAGGTAGAGGCTTCGGGGATGGCAGTGCTCAGGACCTTTCCACTAGTCCTGACTTCTGTTTTCAAACATTTTGCACAAACAACAGTCCTCGTCTCAGGTCACTTTCTCTGATTTCCTCTGGACCTTTGAGTCCCTGAGTTCACCCTTCAGCCTCAGGCCTAGACACTCACGACAGGCGGGGTTCTTAAAGAACGAGTATGGTTCAGGCAACCCGATTTCTAGGAAAAGGCTTTAGTCTAAAAGATTCATTCACCAGTGTAAGAAACAAAACACAGATTCTGTTGCATCTGTTTCCACTGGAAAGCCTTTCTGACTCACAGCAGCTGAAGCAAACTCAGAACCCGATTCCCAACTTGAAGACAATTTCCAGCTTTCTCCTTTTCCCTTCTGCCTCTTTCGGGTTCTGCCTACGGAAATGCTCGGGAAGAAAGGCTGAGCCAGCGTCACTTAATTAGAAAAGAAGAGAAGAAAATATCCACTGGAAAAGGAGGAAACAGGAACTGCAAGTCTAAGCCACACCACAGGAGCGGGTTCAAAAGTGGAAGTTATTAAAGCCAAGTCAGATGCGGGAAAAAAGCACGTTTGATGTTAACCGTTCTCAAATAACTACGATAGTAGCCTGAAAGATTTTTTTTAAGAAAGTACACATGTAAATATGTTCTCTGGAGAAAGGGTAAAAGCCCACTACTATCATCAGCAGCATTTTTTCCCCAGTGGCAACACTGAAAGCCAATCTCAAATAGGAATAAAATATGTGCTCGGGTAACGATCCACCCAGACAGACAGAAGGATTTTTCCCAGTACGCTAGTAGTCTTCTCAGAAGGACTAGTACTATTATTTTTGAGAGAAGTATTTGTTCTTAGAGCATCTGCTCAGTCAGCATTACATCTTGCATTAAGATGTCCTGGCACACTAACAGGTGAGAGGAACCCTTTCTCTGGGCCAGGTGCTACCCTACCTGCTCCCTGTGTTTCCACTGTGTTAGCGTCTCACCAGCAAGGCACCAACCCCATTTACTGATGAGGAAAATAAGGCATGGGGGGGAGATGGTCCAGGCTGCACAATCAGGAGGACCCAGCGAGGACTTTCCTCACAGGGGCCATTCCAGACCCAGGTTCCTGACAGTAAATCAGATGCCTCGATGGCCCATCTCCAGAACCAACAGTAAGTGGCATGAGTTTAAAATTCATTCTGGTTTCAGAATAAGCAGTTTGTGAGATCAGGTCTTTGCCTACATGAAGCTGAACACAATTGATCTTGGGTAGCTCTGCCTACAAGTCGGGGTCATACGTATCCACCGTGACAGGCCACAGAGGAGGGTGTTTTCAGGACTGCCATTTGTGGGACGGCGACACAGCCCTGTCAGAATCCGTGAACAGCCATGGTGACCCAGCCTCCGTCAGAGACAGAAAGGAGAAGAGTGGTGGCCACGTTCTGGGGGAGCTGAGAACAGGATTATTGTTTAGCGGGCATGGAGTTCCGGTTTGGGAAGATGAGAAAGTTTAAGGGATGGATGGTGATGACAGCTACACAACAGTGTGAGTGGGCTGAATGCCCCTGAACCATTTAACACAGTGGTTCTCAACTCTTCTAATGCCGCGACCCTTTAATACAGTTCCTGTGGGTCACGACCCATAGGTTGAGAACCGCTGATTTAACACATCTCCCATTTAATACCGGTTAACGTGATAGAAAATTTTGTTATATTCACTTTACTACAATAGAAAAAGAGGAGATGGAAACAAGTCTGTTTCTGAACATACTGACCCAGGCTCCCTCTGCATAGCCCCCTCCCCACCCCAGTAGGTGCCTCATCACAGAACAGGTTCCAACACTGCCACCTGGACAGCCATCAGGGACCCTCCCCACCTGTGTCCTCCACACCCTATGGCGACTTTGTCCCAGTGCAGGGGAGGTGATCGTGCTGGCCAAGGCCGCCTTGAGTGCGAGACAGCATCTTAGCAGACTCTGGTCCTGGAAGCCAGCACGGTGCCTGGCACAAAGTCATGTTCAACCACCGCTAGCCGGAATAATGAATTAAACAACGAACAGACACTAAATTTAATCCATCCCAAACTGATGCAGATAAATGCATCATACGCATGAGATAAATTTTCAACATGGCTCAACCATGTGGGGAGGTAAACCTGCCGGCCCAGAGTAGAGGCAACTTCTTTTATCAAAATCTCTTTTTAAAACATGGTATTTCCAAGACGCTGGCCACCTCGCCTGTGTGGCCGTCAGCATGCAGCCTCACCGTCGTCAATCAAACACAGTTCTCCACAAGTTCTGAAGGTCCTAATGATTTGACTGTGAAGAGGGACAACACATCAACTGGAGTCATAAAGGGAAGAAAATGGGGTGGAAACGGGAAAAACAACCACCCTGAAATCCTGCCTCAGAAGATCCATCTTTCCTGAGTTGTGCCTCATGTTAAATCAGTAAGAATATCTGTCAGAGATAGCCTGCTACACCATTTGGCTGATGTCAAACCCAAATAAACCAGATCAGAAAACCAGCAAGTGGCAGGAGAGGATGAACGGCACGGAGCAGCCTCCCTGGTCACGCGCACGGTCTGCTTGCTGATTTTGGGGAGGGGGAGGGACGTCGTGGCAATCACTGCAGTCATTTGCAGTAGTGATGTCCAATTCAGCCTCCTTTCATTCCCCTGATTTAGGTGGTCAGAGTGGTTTCGTAGCCGACACGGGGAAGCTGTGCTGTTTAGCGGGCGGTTTAATGGGAAACTGGCAGTCTTATTTCTTTCCTAGATTTGGTTTGTCACTAAGTCTCCATTACATGCCACTCAGCTTTGATGTCTTTGGACAGGACTGATCAAAAGATGTCATTTGACCTACACAGCATGGCAGAAACTTGGAGAAGTCTCATAAAGCGACACTCTGGCTGTAAATAAAATGACATTATTATTTCCTCTCTCCTATCATGTAGAAAAGCCAATTATGGTAATGCACTGCATGTCAATGAAAATACAGCAATCTTTTTGGAGCAGCGACTGCAGGCATCAGGATTGCAACTCTCCTTCCTGGGAAAATGTGCCCATTGGAAAATGAAGAGGAAGAGGTGATAGATGTCTTAAAGACGGTTAATAAAATCCCGGACAGCCAAGAAAAGTGCAAGTCAGCAAAACAATTGGAAGTGCAAAATGCAAACTGTTAAGTTTCCAAATTATCTAATAATTTAATCTTCAGTGATTTATATTCTGTCACCAAAATGGCCAGTATCACGTCCTGCGTTTCTCAGCGTTTGACTGACAGGAAGGGCGATTTATGGTTCTAATAACCCCCTTCATCCCCACTTCTCCTTAAGGAAGCCAACTGGGGGGAGTTCTGACCTTGTCCCTGAGATTCATTTAGAAGTTACAGTCAGCAGGTGTACTCCTGTGTGCCCTGCGTCTCTAAGACAATGTGAAATGTCACGCAGGATATTATGCTGCTATTGTTTGAGAATGCCCCATTTTATGCATTTCCACTGTGAAAATATTCATCATCCTTCTCCTACTCAAGCGTGTGTCAGAACTAAACACGCAGACAAAGGTCTCTCTCCCCTTCTGAGAGGCAAGTACCCATTGAGACGTTTCATACAACCAGCTTCGTTTCTGAAATAAATGGGGGCTACCATTTAACAGTGCATGCTTATTCCTTCAGCTTGAGAAAAGAACTAGACTCCTTCCCCCTCTGCTCCTCTCCACTCCTAACGTCGCCCCCCAACACAGACCCTGGAGGCTACTGCTCACACATACTTCAGGGTGCACTGAGACCTTGAATCCCACCCCTGGCTTTCACTCCACACTAAACCTCTACAGAAGCCCCTGCCATCCAGCCACACAGTGTGGCCGCCTGTTGACAGCTTGGGTGATGTCGAGAACACCTGTTCTTCCACCATCCTGTGCGTCCGACGTAGAGGGTGAACTTGCCCTGCCCGTTGGCACCATCTTCTGCAGGACTGTGGGCAGGGCTTCAGTGTAAAATGAGTTTCCCTCCCGGAGGACACATTTTAATATTTCTGTAATCATGGTATATATTTATTTAGGAAAAAATAGAGCCATGCACTCTGTGTCCACTGAAATAAATTTTTTTAAAAAAAAAAAAAAAAGCAATTTCCAGAGCTGCTAAATCTGTAACAGAAATAAAAACTTTTTGGCTATGTCAGAAAATTTTCTAAATGCTCTAATTGTTTGGGTGAGAAAAATTTCATTCTGACAAGTCATTTCTAAGCACACTTTGCAACTACATCGTTTTCCCCTGCAATTTAATTTTGGTGCATAATACAGCACAGATTAAATTTAGAAGCTTCATCAAATTTTAGTAACTTTAAATAATATTCTTTATGTCAATACTGCCAGGGGCTTAACAAGATCTGACATTTGTAAGCCTACAAATTGTACGGAACAGAGTCACAGCGGGTCCCCACGAGGACTCGAGGCACCACTCCTCCCGATGGATAGGCGCCCACAGCTGTAGGTCTCAGCTCCAGCCCTACCGTCGCAGTCTGCAGCTGGCAAGCAAAGGGAAAATTTAAGCTGCTCAATTTTAGTGCCACTTTTTGGCTTTCAACATACCCTTAAGTTTCAACAGAATATAGGAGTTGGCCCACCCCTCTGCTGTGCTTCTTGAGGATGGTAATTACTATACTTCTACATGTAAGTCGGATTTCTGTTCAGGAAAACTCCAGTCAAGGTTTGTAAGCAGATCGATACGTACATATCACCCAAAGCTGCGTCCTTATTACAGAGGGCCCTGTGTCTATTTTCACAGGAGCCCGACAGAGGGGGACTCTGAATTCTTACTGTTACATGGAGGTCAGTATTATCCATAATCTCTAAATCAAACTACTGCATTTCAGTTCTGAGGGCTCTTTCAAAGACTTACTCTTGAACCTAAAGCATTCCTAAGATGCAAAGAGAATTCTAAAACAGGTGAGTGAGTCAACTTTGACAGGTAAGCGTGGGGACGGGCGAGGCCCTCACACTGGACTGTCTCCTTGTGCACCACAGGTGCACGGCAGCCCCGTGGTCTGTCATCCTTCCAGGAACCTGCTGCATGACAGGACAGTACCAGTCTCATGTCAGGTGTGGGGGACTCTGTGGTCCAGGCTCAGGACACCAAAACAGGTAGGCAGAACAGGATTCTGTGCACCGATGAAACTCCAGTATCACCTGCCTTAACTGTTTCCTCCAGATTTCATTTAACCTTAAGCTGGAAGACTCGGTTCTTTCCAAAGAACACTTTTTAAAACTAAAAATTATGCCCAAAGAACATAACAAAAAAAAAAAAAAATGACCTATGGTTAAGCAATCCTAACAACGTGCATTTCAGCAAATAGAAGCACTTTACTGCTTTTCAGGTGGGAATCCTGTAAGGCGGACAGCGCCAAAGTCGTCATCAGACCAGAGCCACATGGTGTCTCTGCGTGTCTGAGCTTTGAAGGGGTCCCCTCTAGAGCGTGTGAGGGGGTGAGATGGAGGAGAAGCAGATTTATCCACTGGATATTTCATTCCCTACCCCAATATTAAATTTTGTGTGGGGAATTTAGGAGTTTAAAAGCTTCACATTTTTGTGTAATAAAAAAGAAATACAATATCCTGTTGCTATGCATAGTGACACTTTACGCAGGAAAGAAAACCATTCTCCTTAGCTATTCTTTGAAATACGACCTACGACGTCATTTAATTTTTGAAAACCCTAAGGTCATGTAACACACTTTCTCTGTCATTTGTAAGTACATTAACTCAGTGGCCACATGACAGTGAAATTATGATAATGGGTTGCTAAAATGGGTCAGGCAGGCACTGCATTTCATGTTAGCTTCAAACAACCGTCAAGACGCAGCCCAAATCAAAGATGACAGGAGAAAAGCAGAGAGTTTACTTTTCTTAAAGTGTTTCTATGTACTCAAGTACACATGTGTGATGGGTCACAGGGCCCCCCACCTCAGTGGTGAACTGTGAACAAACAACTCCCCTGAAAGGCAAATTCTTCCTTAAAAAAAAATTCTGCTTTAAAATCACAGATATACAGTTAAGAGGGAAAGAGGAGGTCAAAGTGGGGGGCTTTCCAAAACATGTCTCCACCAGTCTGAGGTTCGAACACACAGGATCCCACTCTGCGTGTAAAACTGCTCCACTAAATTAAAACATTTTAAAAAGAAGCACATGAATGTAGCCACTTAAGGAAAAAAAAAACTTTTAATAACACTTCTTGTGTGTTGAACTCTTCCGAAAAATAAGAAGAAAGAGGAAGTAAGAAGTTATTTCCCATCTTTGACTCAAGTGTAACTGAGCCAAAGATGCCTGGAGTTCAAAACTGAAACTGTCTGTCCCCTTGATCTCAAAAATCAAAAGCCAGATTTGTGACTAAAGTTCAAGAATGAAACTTTTTAAAAGACATTTAAGCATGCATGTCCTGATGGGCCGTAAGGCGGTGTCTACACATGCCTGCCCTTACCTGTGGGGGCTGCCTGCGCTGGGCACCAGGCCCTGTGCTCTGTGGGGCTTTTGGGAGACCCTGTCAGAGTCCCCCCAAAATGGTGCATCGCCTTGGAATCTAAATAATTTGCTAACTACCTGCATGTCAGAGTGCAAAGCTTTCTAATAGCCCTTTCCCTTTCTTCTCTTTCTCTCTAGCAAAAAAAAAAGAAGAAGAAAGAAAGAAAAAGAAAAACGAAAAAAAAAATCTGTCAGTATAATAGTTCCTGGGAGAACTCTGAGTGTGAGGTTGATGAACACAAAGGCACGGAAACACCATCCGCATGCAAAAGTTAACTGAATGGCAGAGATAATTGCTGAGATAATTATTTTGATAGAAGCCAGCTGAAAGCGTCTGTAGTGTCTCTTACCATTCCCGCTAAGGGTAAACTATCCATTTCAGGTATGCGCTATTCATGAACATATTTACTGCATGACATTTTGTTTTCAATTTATTTGGGGGGAAAAAAATCACAATAAAAGCCAGATACTTTAGGAGGACAGTGAAGTAGTTAAGTGTACAACACATACCTCTGATTATTGCACTATAATTTTATGAATGAGTGAAATTATATAATCTTGTGAAGCAGTTTCTCCAGCTAATGAAATAACACTGCACTTTATAGCAAGAGGAGAGACACAAAGGGTATTTGTATGAGTCTACGGTCAGTATCGGTTTACGCTCCTTGAAACTCATGCAGTTGACTGACAATGGAATTTAATGTAGTATAACTACAGTGGCCTTGAGCAAAGATACAATTATACCCGAAAAGCATCGGAGATTCCTGACTGTTGCTAGCATCGTGGTATAAATCAACAATCGCTTCTTTCCTTTTCCTCTGCAACCTCCTCCCCTCCAAATTCAAAACACAGAATCTTCCAGGATCAAAAAACTTGGTAAGAGGACACTTTGTTTGCCTCAATACCATAAAAAAAGCGTAGCTGGATCTAACATGCATATGCAAATCAGCTCAGAGAAACACTGATTTTCCTTCACACTAAATTATTATATCTGTATGAAATGCAGATATAAACACCACGACTAACAAAAAACACAGTCTCGAAGGCTTAATTGCCGAGTTGGAAATAAGAAACACAGACATATCGGACACAGTAATTGACTCTTGACACCATAACTAAAGTAAAGCATTTCCTTAACTGGTAAGTACATATTTAAATTAATTTGTGTTGAGAGTTAGGAATGCTAACATTTGTTCATGATAAATGGGACTTATAGAATCATGGCATCAGAGAATATACTGATGATTGATAACTTATTTATATTGATATTTAACAGAAAACAAAAGGGTGTATCTCTCTGAGAGACTGAGACGGCACAAAGGAGCCAGAAGATGATTAAAATGGCAGTGACGGGAACGGAAAGGCAGGTGGGTCTTGCACTTGTAGCACTTCATGGTCCTCAAGAAGGTGTCGTAAGTCAAAGGGATAAAAATTAAAACCTGTTTTTGCCACAGAACTAATGTTAGCTTTATAGATTACACTCCTGACAAATGATTTCACACTCTTTACTTTAAAAAAAGATATGACCACTAGTAAATTTGATATTTAATCAAATAGTGACCCTGCATGCTATCGTATGAAGCTTCCTGAAGTCCTCACTGACTGCAGAGGCAGGATTGCTTGATGTAAAGAGCAGTGGACTGCTACTCAGAAAACTGGACTCTTACCTCAATTACACAAGAAACATCCTCAGGACACATTGAACAAGTCCCAAACCCAGTCTGCGTCTCCATCTCCTCATCTATGCAAATGGCAGGGCTGAAGCAGGTGATCTCTAAGACCCACTCTAGTCTGAAAATATTCTTTGGGCCCTTTGAAAAAGGACAGAAGCAGAATGCCAGGCACCGGGCATGAATGGCTGAGACAGTGGCCACAGTGGGGCTCCTCTGGGACAAATGGACTCTAACATTGATGCACTGAGCACTGAAATGACAGACTGCTAGGGCCACCACAGAGGAAGAGCTCCCAGACTCCCAGGAGGGGTGGCTAAGACTTGCTTCTCAAGGAGAAAACGACCCTGAAAGGTCTAAAAGGCAAGAAGAGTAAGAATAACTCCCAGAAGAGGAACTATATAAAGAGAGGCATGGTCACGGGAGAACGGGCAGCATGTAGAAACTGACAAGGGCCCTGCTGCACCCTGACCTGAAGGTTGCTTTGCTGTCGTTATAACGGGCTCAGTATTGAGACTGGGATTTAGGCTTAATCTAAAGTCATGTTAAAGAGAATAAATACTGTTTTCTCAGGTTTAAAAGAACAGACCAAATGGTCTTATCCAAGACCAACCGATGATTTATGTTTATATCATAAGCCTAGAAGTTACAGTCCTTATGTCTATTTAGGCTATATCCTATGAGGCACCTATAGTAATGCCCGGCACAGATTCAGCAGAGTTTTGTTAAATGGATAGAAGGAAGAATATAGACAACCATAAGCAGTTGTCTTTAATATGACTCTGTGTTGTATGTCATGGATACACCATCCTTCCTCGCCTTCACCATGCCTGCCATGGTGATTTGTTTTGCAGCTTTTTACAGTATCCCAACAGGAAAAGGCACATATCACAAAAGGAGAGGACACTTCTTTAACGTCTATGGGAACCAGAATCTTCCGGTAAGTTTTAGGGGTGAGATCAGAGAGGTTTCTTTCACTGTACTCTTATTTTAGTGTGAACTTCTCTTGAGGAAGCAAAGCCCCAGAAACAAGTCTTCATCTCTGAACTGGATCTGAGAGCCTCTCTGTTTTCTGGCTACATCTCTTAGAATCCAGCAGCTTCACTCTGCACTCTGAAGTCACTCCAGGCATAACCTCTCCTCCTGGAGAGAATACAGACCAATCCTGCAAGGCTCTTCCTTCTCAATACCAAAGCCTCAAAGGTTCGTCTTGAATGATGGCCAAATCCCACATGATCTGTAGCTACTTATTTTCTTGTTAATTATATTTTAAGTCAATTTATAAAGTTATCCTATATGGAAATTAACATCCACCCCCATGTCAAAACTCCCATTTGATTTCAAATCCCCCAAAACAAGTTTTTTAATTTCAGCCAAAGATTCTGCAGCATTCAAACAATGACAGCAACTCTTAGAAGTGCATTGTGACTTTCTCTTACCAGTTATTTAAACACTGAACAGACTATCTAACTACGAAATGAGAAGTTATGCTTTAAACAGGACAGAAGGAACCAGAAGCCCTGGAGAAAGGCACCACAGGACTACGTAAACCACCGGAAGGCAAATGTGACTTCTAGAAAACCCTGCAGGCAGCTGCTACCCTCTCTCGGTGTTGGTTTCAAGTCCTGCAGTTTCTCACCTCAGGACGTCTCGTCTGAGGTTGAGTTTACAGCGGTGGGTGCTTGGGTCAGGTGTGCAGAAAGATGCCAGTATGAACTGACAAGTCTGCTGATATTCTGTAGAGGATGCATTTCTGGAAAGAGATGACTGTTGTCCTTCCAAAGAGTCACCCTGAGAGCCCATACACTTGTGACAATGACTTCAGCATTAGTCAAAGCATTCTTGGAACTTTTCTTTGGCCGACTTCATGAGCTGGTCTCTTCAGAGATACAGAATTCCCCACCCTTTTCTCTCCATCTCTCCCTCCATCTTCCTATTTGGCCGTGTAGCAGGCCCTAGGGATGTTCGCCAATATTCAGGCTCTTGTCTTGCAAACACATTGCATTTCTTTTTCTCTGCTTTCTTGAGATGGGACTCAGCCAATGAACCGTGAGTGGAAGTGGTACACGTCACTTCCGGGAAGGCCTCCCCACAGAGGCCCTTCGCCCCAACTGCAGCCACTGCAAAAGTTCCCACCGCAGAAGTTCAGCCTCAGGTGTGGCCTGAGGCCAACGCTGCGCATGCGCAAAATGGGCACCGCTGAGTTAGAGCGCAGCCACCTGGTGGCGGTTCCCGGGCACCCTGCTCTGACACAGCCCCTGTGTCCTCCCTGTCCCAGATCACTCGCTGGGTGGCAATGGTGCCTGAGCAACTCACAGACGGAGACCCAGCAGAGAGGAACCTCTGAGACTGGTGACAGTGGAGTCACCCAGGCCCAGGTCAGTGCTCCGAGAAAGGGCCACACTTGGCAGTGCTCGGCGGGATGCCAGTCTGCTCGCTGCGCTGTCAGAGCTACTGCAGAGGCAGGAAGCCTGAAACTGGGAGAGCGCCTCAAGTCAGCCCGCCTGCAGGTCCCTGAGCCGCGGGGACACTAGGCCGCCTGGGTGCCGCGGGCCATGGCTGTAAGTTTGTTACAGCCGAGCAGTGGGGGAACAGCCATCATTTGAGGTCAGTGTCGAGAGAAGGAGCGACAAAGGCAAAATGGGGGGAGCATCGGTGGCTGCGCCCAGTGAAAAAGCTGGGGTGCCCACCCCCTGCCCGTCCTCCGCAAAGCTTCATGAACAGCTGAGCAGCTGCCTGGCCGCATCTCTCCAATGCACAGCAGACAGCATGAACTTTACGCCTCGTACTAGGATATGAGGAACGAGAAGGGAAGAGATGACGCCGTCCACAGACACTGAGATCCTCCTCGTGCTCGTCTGCATATTCCAAAACCATTTTCTGAGCTTCAGCCACTTGGCACCAAGCTACTTCTGCAAGGAAACGAGATGAAAACGGTCTTTGTCTTCACAGAGCTCAAAGGTAGGATGTGAAAAGCAGCAGCCCTCAGCTCATTTTAATACAAGACAAAATGCCGTAAGCATCATCCTTATAGGCCAAATAGTAGGAAAAATGCAAAAGCAGGAGAGATCTGTATCTTGTCTATGACGATATAAATAAATGCGTGTTGAATAGATTCATACTCTAGAGTCCAAAAGGCCAAGGAAATGTGAGAAGCCACAAGCTAAGGGGCAGGACCGGATGGAAGCAAGCCCCTCCCAGGGAGTGCCCGCCGCCTGCCCTCCTTCATGCATTCATTCGTTTATTAATTCATTCACTGATTCCATGCAGGAATTTTCCTCAGGAGAGAATATCTGAATCAGTGGGCTGATAACAGCCCATGAAGTACAGGGCTGGCGCAAAGCCTTAGAGGCCATCAGTATAAAAGGCTCTCTGAAGCCTGGAATGTTTCACAGGCTCAAGGAGTGGAAACTAGCGAATCCTTCTGGAAAGTAATTTGGCAATTAAAAGTACACACACCTTTGACCCTGGGATACCCTACTAGGAATATATAATTGGAAATAAAAGCACCCGTATGTAAATACCCAGCAGCATTGTTTAAGGGGGCCACAACCTGAAACAGCCTCAGCATCCCTGAGGTACAGTGGTCCCCCCTTATCCACATGTGACACACATTCTAAGACCCCAGTGGATCCTTTGTGGATAATACCAAGACCTATGCAGACTTTTTCTATACATATATCCCTATTATAAAGGTTAATTTATAAATTAGGCACAATAAGACATTAACAACAACAATAATAAAACAATTATAACAATATGCTGTAATAAAAGATACACATATGTGAATGTGGTCTTTCTCTCTTAAACTACCTTATTATGCTACCCTCACCCTTCTTGGGACCTGTCAGTCTGATAACTGAGTGGGCTACTAAGTGACTAACGGGGGTGTCTACAATGTGAATACACTGGATAAAGGGGTGATTCACATCCTGAGCAGCACCGAGGAGTGGGACAGCTTGAGATTTCATCACTCAGAAAAGCACACAATTTAAAACTTAGGACTCATTTATTTCTGGACTTTTCCATTTAATGTTTTCAGATAGTGGTTGACTGCCAGCCAGTAACTGAAACCATGGAAAGCAAAACTGCTTCCGATAAAGGGGACCCACTGCAAAGGCTGCACAAATCCGGGTCGGTCACACCTAGGAAAGGTTACAGCTAGAGAGAGGGTGAGTGAAATCTCTCGCTGGAGCAGGGATCACGACTTAGTTTTAAATCAGAAACTCAAATTGTACATGAATGAATTGCATTTAATAGAAAATAAAACACCACACACATGTATATGTATTTTTAGACATCTGTATGAGCATAAAGAAAGGTGATGAAGGCAAAACCAGGCTGTTTTCATGGGCCACAGGGGGATGAAATGGAGAAAGGAGGAAAGATTAGAAACTTATTTTAACCTTTTGTCTTATTATGAAATGTCAATTCTTACAGAACTTTATATTTAAAAAAATGTAAAATGTATTATTTTATATTTTTAATTTTATATTTATAAAATGTATTATTTTATAATTAAAAAAATAGTAAGTTAAGGACACGTGAGTAAGGAGTGGCTGGTACTGACACCATCGCTATCATCACCACCTGTCACAGGCTGCCCTGAGTGTCTCCATAAGCCTGGTCAGGGGGCATTCCTAGAGAGGCACCCCACAACCGTGTTTGTTACACCAAGAGCTATAACTCATTAGCGAGTCATGAAATCAATTCAGCAACATTTTTTTAACAAAATAAAATACTGTATACTGTAAGTTGACCACCCAAGGGACTGTAACAAACTGGGCAATATATGGACGTGGTCAACAAAATAACTAGGCCTCCTGTGCCGACACCTACTATGGAGGCTTTACTGTAACAGAAAATGTAGGACAGCCTCCCCTATAGGAAAGTCAAGTCTACTTCTGATACAGTGGCTCCTACTTATATACCATAGAAGAACCTCCATGGCTGACCACTTCCCTACCCTGACCACCTCTTAACTTGACCTAATTTTCATAAACTTGACCTTCAGTTCAGTAGGCCTAGTTCCTTATGTTCCTCCACATGTTGACCAGTTTGTTACAGTCCTCTGGGTGGTCAACTTTAGAAGTTCTACTGTCTAGTGCCATAGAAGATACATTTCTTACTGGAAACCACTGCTCTAGGAGAAAAAAGAAAATCTTCCCTACAATTTTACATAAAAAGCATCTAACCTTCACAGCAAATAGTCCTCATGTGTGTATTTACTGGAAGCAACGATTCTTACATTACACGTGAGGTTCCAAGTGTGAAACACGTTTGGGTGAGTTCAGCACGTGAGCACTGTGAGTCCAGGAGAGAGCAGCTTGCACAGTAGAGCTGCCGCTTCAGCACACATCACCGGGGGTGGGGGTCTGCTGAGGTGCAGCCCCTCCACTCATCCCAACAACGACGTGCCCAGAGAGGAGCACAGGGGTCACTGGCCTGGCCTTCACACACCAAAATAATGCTGCAGAAACACGGCATGGTGCTGAGTCTAAGGAGGATGCGGGAGCAGCAGTCAGCGCGGTGTGCACAGACGCCCCAGATGCCCCCAACTGTCACGCCTGCAGCACTGTGTGGCCAGCCCCACCAGACCAGCTTTCATATACCACTTAGTCCTCACACCACCCTATCCTTTTACAGACCAGGGAACTGAGGCAGGCGACGCAGCCAAGATCACAGAGCTGGGGAGCAGTGCGGCTTCTGTCACCACGTGACAGGCCCGGCGTCATTCACATCCAGAGCCTGTCTGAATCCCCGAGGAGAGGGGCGCGACACAGAAGATTTGACCAGGACCCGGTGCTCTGAAGTTCCCCTTCCTCAGCAGAGACACCAAACCGAACAGAAACATCCCAGATCAAAAGCAAAGCCCTTTCATTCATTTACCTGCGGACACCCGCCTTTTCCTCTGCTCACACCACGCATCCTAAGCAACTGAAGACCAATTTTTTTAATGAGAAGTTTTCTCCACTAGTAATTTACAAAATATCCTCAGATAATCAATAATCCTTAAAAAACGTTTTCTTGTAGAAAGTTGTGTTAGTCCCGGCACTTGCTCCTATTAGTAGGTTAAACTCACTTCTACTGCCTTGTCCTAGCCAGTTCCAAAACACAGCAGAATTATGTTTGTCTTTGGCACACGATGAGATGCTGCATTGCTCAGAGCAGCAATAAAAAGGACCCATAACTTAAAAAAAAACCTTTAGTATCTTCTAGGTACTATGAAGGTTTTTGGTAAATGTTTCAAATGAATTACTGCAAAACCAAGGAAGTCACATGCCAGTTGGGGCCTGAGTGATCCATCAGAGAAGGAGGATTCATTAATGATGCCTCGTTGAAGGTCAGTTTGGGAAAGCTCTTTAGCTGTCTGCTCTGGAACTGCACCCAGTAAAAGTGTGGATCCCCTCCATCAGGGATGTAGATAGAAGGGGGTGTTTCACATACATCTTTAAGGCAATAAATACACATCACCAGTATTTTCTGACAAACAGGCAATAAAATCAAGTTATCTGAATATTTTTAAAAGAATAGCATTTCCCCATATGTCTGTCATACATAAAAATACTTTGTCTGAAATACCACAGCTAAAAGAGAAAAAGAGAAGTCTTAATTTCAAGCATAAACGTGACTCTGGGTGCCTACAGCCAGCTGAGGTTTATATTTGGGATGAAGCAGGTAAAACACACAATGTTAAAATATTTCTGTATCTACGTAACATGCTGCTTCAGAAGCTACCACTAAAATCATTCAATTTTCAAACAGAAAAACAATTACGAAACATAATTTTCCCCATATTTCTTCCACCTAATTCGTAAATCACTAAAACAATGATCGCATAAAGACATTTCACCAGTTCCCACACAGACAGCAAGAAATCGCTCCCGTCCCCATTTTGTAGCATTCTAAAAAGGAGAAATAAGAATCATCTACGAAAGGCAAGTGATAGTACGTCTTATTTTAACCCCAGGGAATATGACACAGTTTAGGATCTAGAATAACTACAGACATACAGACATAACTACCACAAACCATGTGATTCAGAAACCTCTGTGACCAGCACGTCTGCTCTGACCAGACCTGGAACATTTTGATCTGCTTGATTTCTGGGCTTCACTGACTCAAAATTTATAATGCACAGCTACCTGCCACCAAAAACAGCTTTGCAATTACTTTAGAAATGGAACCCAGTTTATGAAGTAATGACAGTGCCTATCAATGATAAAGAATACTGCTTTTGTAAATGAATTCCTCTTGAAGAAGTCACACTTCCTCACTGATTGCATAGTTACATTGATAACAGGTCTTTTTTAAAAAATTGTTGTTACTTAAAGCACAGAAATATCTCCTTCCCTTGAAATACACTTATTGCCTATTTAAAGTCATTTGAGCGTCTTTGTGCATTAAAGTGTTATCGTTCTTGCCTTGGCCGAAACCCCTATGAAAATAGCTCCCAAATTAAATTCCTAATAAATTAATAATTCACCTTCATTAAGTAATTTAATTTCTTTAGTGAGCAATGAATTGTTCTTATGACATTCTTGTAGGACATACGTACAAATGTTATTTTTCTTCATTAGCTCAGCCTCTCCTAAGTACCAGAAGTAAAATACACACACAAAAATGTGGTCAATTTGTTATCTTTTCTTTTGTAACTGAGGCATCACTGCAACGATTCCATGGTGTTTAACAGAAACCAAACAATTCAGGCAGCTATGTTCCGTGAAAAGTAATTTCCTAGAATTGTTAAAAACCTGGGCTTTAATTCTTTCATTTATGTTTAGTCCACATATGTGTACTACATATTTTCATAACCAAGAAAACCACACAGGTACTAAAAAAGAGGACTGGCATTTTCCTAATAGTATTATTAGATAATATACCATGCAAAAGTATAAAATAGTTATGTTTTAAGAAAACACAATTGGCTTGTATTGTATCCCCAGTGATGACAGGGGAAAAACAGTTAGAATTTAAAATTTATTATTTTATATATGAGTATAAATGGCCGTTACCTGTATTTATCGTATTTGTTTCCTATGGAGCTAAATGTACCGTGGTGGGTCAAATTCACACATTTAAGTAACATTTCCTACAGCTCTGCCAGGCATGGAGGAGCGGCCCACCACCTCCACGGAGGTGTGAAAGTGAAAAAGTAGAGGTGAACAGGCAGACGTGAATCCAACCAGACCCACATATGCTGAAACAACACAGGGAGCATTACCCTCTTCCGAAAGCAGCATTAGAGAAAGCATCCCAGATGGTGGAGGAGGGAGACAGGAGACAGACGTGTCAGAAGAACAGAACCAAACAGTTTCCAGTGAATTCAACTACAAAATATATATACATGAAAACAGATACAGAAACTACGCTCAACCATCGAGACACGACACGCAAAGACGTTTCCGTGCTATCCGTTCCCACACTTCCATCATCAGGTAAAGCCACAGCTGCTCAGAGCCCACATGCAGCGTCGTCTGGGGAGGCTGAGTTTTCTGGATAGTTGAAAGTAAACCCGTTTAAGCTATATTTTGTAAGAATGTTTAAACACTGGGAATTTACATAAAAGTATATTTTCTTTTGCCCCGCTGTTTAAAGCATATTGAACACAATTAAAATTTTCCTGACAACTGGAAATAATATCAGAGAATCATGACAAAAAGGCAAAGAACTACTCAATTTCCAATAAAAGGCCTACAATGCAATCGTTTCCACGCTGTTTATTCCTTTAAAACAGTTTTTTTCTTTTCCATTCTTCTTCCTGATACTGGCCCAACTGCAGCCATGTCCCACTGTTACCTGTGTGCCTTCCCCCTTCTTCCAGAAGCTACTTTGAATTTGTTGTATCCTAGAAGAACAGGTATTTGTGAACATTAGGACTATAACAGAAAAATGACATTTAAACAGTGAGTGAGAACTTGGAGAGACTGTCTGTGAGGAAATAATTAATTCAATGTATGTGCTCAGTGTCTTTTATTCATTCTGATCTGAGTTATTTTCTAGAAAAAACGATGGTAATTGGTTTCTACATAGGTGAGGTTTTACTCTGATTCACAAAAGATATCTATTTGTTAACGTCTGAAATCCTCACTTAGGTGCTATCATATTCAATTGCCCTAGAGTTCCATAAAGCATCCTCACCTCATTTTTAACATAGAGGGAAAACGGGGAGGGGGGCTGGGGGGTGACTCAGAGACACGTGTTTATAAAAGCTGAACAAAAACAGGGCTGACTGTCAATTCTTTACTTCAACTTCCGCATTTACAATGTATTCGCATAGCAAAGTAATGAAATTTAATTCTCATCTTAAAAACCAAATGGAATTATGGTGAAAGGAGAATTATTTTACATGAGGTTAAAGATGACCACGAGAAACTGCCCAAAACACATAAATATTGTAATATATTTTAGTTTCTATCCCTGAGCCTGATATATCCCGGGGAGGGGGGGATATATCCCAGCCTGATATATCCCAGGCTCAGGGATAGAGACTAAAATCAACTCGATTATTCAACAGAAATTAGGCAAGGGCAACAAAATAAATGCTGCAAATTCAAACCATGTGACTGTGTCATTGTAAAGACTCATCCCCACCACCAGGTAACTCACTTGAGAAGCTGAAAGGAGTTCTAAGGCAGCATATCCGAAAGCTGTCCTCAAAGGCCTTCCCTAAAACTGAAGACTGTAAGTGAATTAGAAAGATGTCACAATTAACACACCTTTTAAAACTCAGACCCTCTCCCTCGCTGTCCAACCCATCTATCTAGTGGCCATTTGTATATTCGCATGCAGTCCTTTTCACCATTTCCTTGTGTCTAAGCCCCTTTTCCTGCCAATTCACTCTGAAAAGATTTCACTTTTTAAACGTCAGCCGCCACAGACTTGAAGATGGTTTCCTTTTCAGGATAAATCATCCCAGTATCTCACTGATTCTACACCAGCCAAGTAGAATCTCTTGCTTCCCAAACCTCCCCCGAGTAACGCTGTTCCGATGCTGCCGCAGACTTAGTTGCTTTTAATCATTGATGATATATTTATAGAAGGTGCTTTAAGGCATCATTGTTAAATAATATCTGACTTTTTAAAAAATCCAGAAACTCTCCATTGACTCATCAATGTTCCCGAGCAACTGCGTTTTCCCACAATAGGAAAGCCGCGTGAGAAGGTCCGCGTACACAAGTCTGAAAACCGCTCTTGTAATTACCACACACCACGGGGAACAGTCTCATCTGCTAAGGTTATACGCCAGTTAGCAAGATGTCAGAAATCCACAGCACCCCAACCCCCAAAAATAAGTTAAAAGCATGATAGAAAAGTAGCTCCATTCATCAGAGCAAAAACTAAAACAACAAATCAATGACCCAGGGAGATGATACTAAAAAAATGAGGAACCAATGAGCTAAACTCACAAAATTTTATAGTAGCAGATAAAATAAGACTTGAATGAATTTGAAAATAAACCCATCTTATTCTTAGGCTAGGAAAATTTACTACAATAAAGATTCTGAGTATTCCTGTATTAATTTATTAATTTAACACCATTCCGGTCAAACCACCTTAAGGTTATTAAGCTGAAAAAATGATTCGGAAGTTCATCTAGGAGACTAGAAAAAAACATTCATTGGGGGAAAAAAAGAGTAATGTGTATGGTGTAGGTAGGAATCTATAAGATTATTTAAAAGGTATTGTATAGACGCAGTAATTCAAATGTGGACACAGGAAAGAAACAGACAGATTGTTCATTGAAATCAATGTGAAAATCAAGAGACAGTCCCCAATATCCTATAAAAACATAACGTACATTTAGAATTCCACATAGAAAGGATATACTTTTTTTAACAAATGGTATTAGGAAAACAGACACTTTAGAAAAATAACCATAAAGTTAGATGCCCACCTCATACCATATATCAAAATTAATTTCAGATATATTAAATGTGTAAATATATTAAAAGAATCCATGAAGTTGAATACTTACTAATCTTGAGGATTCAAAAGTACCTTTAAACATCACTTCAAAGGCAAAAACTATGCAAGAAAGGAGCAACTAAATGGTATAAAAACAACTCAGTACATCACAAAATGCCGTAACCCAGAGAAAAGCCTGCCGCCAGTGGGATGGGAAATGTGCAAAGCTACCAAGACCAGCTGGCAGTGTAGCCACAAAAATAACTGAACACACCCAAACCCTTGACCTGGTAATACTACTTGTGGGAACGTATCAAGGAAATGATGAGACTATTGCCAAGATACACACGCAAAGATATTAATCACACAGCTGTTTATGACTGAAATGGGAGAGAACCAAATTCCAACAATAGTTGATTTTAACTTGCAAAATCAATAGAATGGGTCACGATGCACATGCTGAAAATGGCCCGCGCACGCACACACACACATGCACACACACACATGCGCACACACACACACACACGCACACACACATGCACAGGGAACAGTCCAGAAGAATACAGGCTAAAATATCAGTTTAGGTTATTTCTGGACGATGGGGTTTCAAATAAGACCCATTAACTTTTAAATTTCTTTTCCTTTGTTCAAATTTTTCTAAAATAAAGTGTATTACTTTTATAAATTTAAAAGATAAAAGAAGGTGGCAAAAACAGCACAAACTATTTAATAATGTCAAACCAAAAGGAATTATCTGCAGCTACAGAGATACTATAAAGATGAGCTAACTTCTTCCTTATAGCTTTTCCAGATAAGAAAATGAATGAATAAAACAGTAGAAAAAATGACCAAATAACATGGGTAAAAATACTCTAAAAATACATTTTTTCTAATAAAATAGATGGAAAAATTGTTCGCCCTCACCTGTAATCCAAGAAATGCAGCTAAAACAATACTACTCCACAGTTACTAAATTGGCAAAGATTACAGAATTAAAAATACCTATGTTGGCAGTGGCTCAGAAGTATAAACATTTTCATGCACTATAGATGGAAAAATACCTTGATAGATTTTGAAGGTTTGTAGTACATACCAAAGCTTGACCAAGTAAAGTTACATGTAATAAAAAAACCCTAAGTAAACCGTAGTAAAAATGTATAAAATAGCATGTAAAAAACTGTTTACCACTTAGTGAATAAAAGGTTAAACTATGATAAATACTATCAAACCATCATTCCACTTTTGTATAAAAAAATTTACGTGGTGATTAAAAAAAAAAAACCCTAAAAAAATTTAGATAAGAATGTTCCCCAGGCTCAGCATCTGTGGCTCAAGTAGCTAAGGCGCCAGCCACATACACCTAAGGTGGCAGGTTTGAATCCAGCCCTGGCCTGCCAAACAACAATGACGGCTGCAACAAAAAAATAGCCAGGCATTGTGGCAGGTGCCTGTGGTCCCAGCTACTTGGGAGGCCGAGGCAGGAGACTTGCTTGAGCCCAGGAGTTGGACGTTGCTGTGAGCTGTGATGCCATGGCACTCTACCCAGGGGGATAGCTTGAGGCTCTGTCTAAAAAAAAAAAAAAGAATATTCTCCAAATTCTCCATATAACATATGAAATTATATTTTCCATATAATTTCACAAAGAGGAAAAAATATTAAATAATTTAGAACTTACTTCCCCATAATTTTTTCTCAGTTTTAGTAATACAGTTTCTTTGATAATGGACTTTACTTTAAAAATAAGAAGAAAAAAACACTGATTAAAGCAGAGTGACTTTTTTAAAAAGACCCTGTGACAGTAACAGAGTTTAGTCCGAACAACCTTTGGTGCGCTGGACTAACCAGCCCCTCCTTCAGAGAGGCACCCTTCAGCAGACACCCGGGGCCAGTGCATCTTTAAGGTACACACCGAAATAAGTGTCATGAGTCACTTCTGCTGTGAAAATGGGGCAAGGTGCTCTGCCCACTTGGGTCCAAATCCTCCCGGGATGTGATGAAGGAACCATCACAGACTGCCTCAATTCTCTCCCGTGCCCAAGTGCCAAGAATCTAACATTGCTGTTGACTCCAAGTGCCCACGTTTGCTATATGGCCTTTATTCATCCAAGAATCATCTGGGATGGAAAGATCCATAAGCTCTCTTGAGAACTTGCACTCTGGAGGTGAGCTAAGCTCCATCTTCTCCGGAGACCCGAGGCCTTCCATGGAGACATCATGCTTGCACTCCCAGAAGGAAGGAGTCACACCTAGGTGTCACAGGACAGGTAGGGATGAGTGAACCCTTCATTCACTGGCTGGCTGGTTCATCCACTGTCTCATTTACTCTCCCATCTTCTTGAGGCCTAGTTTGTGTCAGGCACTGTCCAGACCAGTAGAGACCAGAGGAAAGTTGGCTCAACCTCCCGCTGTCCTCAGCTTTGCAAGAATGACAGCCCTTGGACCGGATGATGGGTCTCCAGAGTAGAAATGGACACTGGCCACGGCATTCAAAGGGAAGAACCCAAGAGTGACCATGAAACGCTTCTTAAAAGACTGGGGACTCAGCACTAAGAGAAGTTCCTGGAGCTTCTGGGTTGGGACTGGGGAAGGGTGCAGAGCTTATGACTGGGCTGGGCAAAGGCAGAGTGTGACCCTCCTGAAGGTGGAGGGGCAGGAAGGGTGCCTGGTGGGGAAGGGCAGGGCCCTGAGCAGAACAAATCTGCTTCAAACCCATTTCAGAGATGAGGAGGAGAAGCAGAGGCCCTGGCAGGATGCATTCGTCTCCATAGGTCCCATGCTGGGTGCTGCCGTGGAACCCGGGATTCTGAGCCTCTGGCAGGGCTCTGTTTATTTGCCGCATTACCACGGGAAGAGCTGCAGGAAGATGATTCTGGGGTGAGATGGGTGTTTTAACTGCTTGCCCCAGTAACAGGTGGTGGTGGTGACAAGAGTAAGTGGAGTGGTCACTGCAGGGAGAATGTCCAGGGACTGCACAAGCAGGTCCTAGAAAGGGGCAGGGCCAAACAGATGCTGCTGTTGCCCTCAGGGTGGCCATGGGTAGACAGAGGGGCCTTGGGCTCACTGCCTCCTGACACATGACAGCTGGGTGGAGCCATAGCCAAGGGCCAGTCTGCTAAGCCACCTCTTGTCCCCAGTAAGCCCGGGCACCGAGGGGTTACCTGCCTGTTAGCGCATCTACAGGCATCCTTCGAGCAAAACGGGCGTGCCCTAAGATGCTGGTTTCTGGCCCTCCTTGCTTATTAACACACCAGATTTCTGAATCTTTACTTCTGCTGATATTTTTCAACCATTTATAAAGAAATTCCAGGCTTGATCACATAAGACTCCGTAGACCACACACATACTACAGAGTATAATTAAGTGATCACACTTTGCAAAGTTGAGCATACTTGGTAAAAAGATGATATATTATTAACAGGAAAAATATAATTAGGCAAGTAAACATATATTTGTCATAGTGAAATGAAATGGTAGTTTCCTATAATATGCGTAAAATGGATTCCAAATGAGGAAAAAAAGTTTGTTTCTTTTAGAATTTGTGGTTCTTCTATTTTCCTTCACTTCAACCCTCAATTAATATGGATCAACTAACTGTCGACTGTATTTACAAAAATGTTTGTATTTTCAGTTTCACATTTCTGCATTCAGCATTATGCAATCTGATAATTAATAACCCTTGGATTACATATAATGATGAAAGAACATCTAAACAATCCCAAATCAATCCCTGAAATACATATTATGAAGATGAGAATAAAAGACATATGTGGCCAAAATCTACTACTTTCTAAACCAAACTCAGCATTAATGTATTTCTATAACATGCCACATGTAGCTTCATCAAATGCTGTTTCTTTAAGGAAAATCTTCATTAAGAAAACAGCAGAATTATTAAGGTGGATCCAAATACGAACTTTACACATGAAGCAGAGTGCAGGCACAGAACCACCGACAGTGGGGCCGAGCCGCAGTGCTACAGCGCCTGTCTGTGCAGGGGACACATCATTTCCACTATGAGGAATGTTTTTGTAAGCCAGCATATATTTTTCATGCACATCCTCAAAAAAATAGTTCTAGATAGCTTCTATTGTTCTAAACTTCCTCAAAAAGAATTTATTTGACTATAGCCCTTATCTTTATATTTTGAAAAACAGTGTTTCTTGACTCTGGGTTTTCAATGCAACCAGAAGCCCGGGATTTACTTTCACTTTGCCTGGACTGTGGCTCTGAATAAATAAAATCTTTTGTTATTACCCTTTTCCATTAAAATGAACAGGAAATTAAAAAACAGTAAAGTCTGAACATTTCAAATAAACACAGCAACAAGTATATGTAATGATAAGGTCACTGAGATTTTTCACTCTTCAAAAGAAGGCCAAAGCCGTGTTTCACTGCTGAGGATGTGTGTGTGTGTGTGAGAGAGTTTGTGTGTGTCTGTGTGTAAGCTTGTGTGTGTGTGTGTGAGAGAGAGAGAGAGAGCTCATGTGTGTCTGTGTGTGAGCTCATGTGTGTGTGTGAGAGAGCTCGTGTGTGTGAGAGCTCGTGTGTGTGAGCTCGTGTGTGTGAGAGAGCTCATGTGTCTGTGTGTGAGAGCTCGTGCGTGTATGTGTGTGTGTGTTTGAGAGCTCTTGTGTGTGTGTGACAGCTTGTGTGTGTGTGTGTGTGTGAGCTCGTGTGTATGTGAGAAAGCTCGTGTATGTGTGGCTATTCCTCTGTGTCTTCCCTCTAATTATAGTGAATATGGAAAACACTGATAAAATTGCAAAAATGGCTTCACATGTATATCAGAAAACTGCTTTATTAGAAAAGCCTTAAGAAATGCAGGCTCCAGCTCTCACAAGCAGAATGAGGGGAAAGATGTTTTCCAAAATGAAATTTCAGAGAATAATTCGTTTCAAAGTAAGCTAACTTACCGGGCAAGGCAATTCACACAACTGAATCTAACATCTGTTTTAAGTCATAAAGGCCATTACATTTTGTGGGTTGTGCAATTTGCTATTTAACCAACTTTCCACAAAAGTATGGTAGAGTGACATATTTAAAACCAAGGGCAAAGGGATTCCCCTCAGCCTGAGCTGTCTCCTCTCCAGATGCAGCAGGCTGTCCCCCTTCCCATGCTGGGACAGCGGCCACTGGGAGGCCCTGACTGCACAGCCTTCCCCTGGCCATTCTGCCATCCTATTTTATCTGTCTCTGGCATTTGAGGGGTGGGTAGGACGTGGTAGGCTGATGCGGCCATTGAAAACAAACAACAGAATAAGGCACTTTCTGCCAGTTCACCAACCCTGTCTACCAAATATTCTTCAAGAGAAGAAAATTATATTTGGACACGTCCATTTGCTACAGCAAAAAGAGTATTCAGAAGCCATATATACCACCAAAGCACTGCAGGCTCAAACTTGGAATAAATCCTCCACTCCCTCTCACTCTACAACATTCTCAAGCAGGGCTTTAGCACTCCATTATTGTGAATGTTCTTTGGCCCACAGCAAAAAATATTGACAAAATTCCGCTTTTAAGACAGTTATTGTCTCTGTATACTTGATAGCAGCCTTCAGAAGTTCACCTGCTAGCATTAAATTCTTGAGTTTGGGTGAAAGGAGAGAAAATTTGCCACATCTCAAGCTCTTCTGCTGTAGCAGCAGCAAATCAAATTATTCTTTCAATTAAACTAGCTTTGTGCCTAAAAGAAAAAAAGGCCATGGGCTTTCTTCCCTGCTCAGAGAACCAAAGCCATCACCCCTTTAAACCCCATGACTCAGGCATGATCTACATGGCTTAGCATTCTCGGATAATACAGCTCGTAAAATTAAATCTACTCCCAGAGATTTCAGTATCAGTGTATGCTCTGAGCTTGCAGGCAATCCAGGAACAGGGAATTCTGTGCTGGGTGCATTCTGATCAACCTGATGGAGAGACGTGCCCCCCTCCCTGCTCTGTCTCCCTCCCTCTCTCTCTCACACACACACTCTCTCTCTCTCTCCCTCTCTGTCTCCCACCCAGGTCCATGTGCCAACACCATGGAAACCAATAACACCCATCACCAGGGGTTTTACAGAGAGCCGGTGATCCTGTTCTCACCCCCACTCCTCTGAGGTGAGGAGGGACCCCAGGGACCCTCCCGCTGTGAGACTCAGGAGACTTCCTCGCCTTCACTGTGGGGATGCAAGTCACCACATCGTAGCACCACCGTGACAGCCCTGAATCATCCATGCATCTTAGTCAACTTCCTTCCAAAGAATCGGAGCTGGTCTTTAATAGGAACTGCCCAAGTAACAAATGCTCTGTGCTTGATTCTCCTTTCAAAGCATCTGGTCTAGAGAAGCAAAGAGCCGTCTTGGCTCACTACTCACTTTCAAGGTAAGGATGCTTCAGCGGCCAGTGACATGCACGCAGAGGTGGCGAGGACGTGTTTACGGGACAGGGTGAGGAAGTCCCTTTCCAGGGCACTGTATGTGACTCAGGGAATTGTACATCAGGGGAAATCAGAGGCAAGCACTAACAGCACTCAGGATGACGCTTAGGAGAAAACACAACTTTTTTCCGTTATGGTGCATCAAAGGGGCAGCCGTTAGCCGTTATGCTAAGTGTCATATTATTATAAACAACCGCTACTTTATAATGGAGGGAGAAATACAAAAACCCTCAGACCTCTGGTACCTGCCTGAGTAAGACAAGAGCTTCCCAGACCTGAAACACAAACTCTGTCATCTGACATAACAAATGTTATAGGGACAAAGGGAGAAATGTGGTGAAGTAAAATCAATCAGAATAAAATTAGAAATCAAAAAGGCATCAGTTTTAAAAATCCTATATTCTGTGGTTAGCATGAGGAGGCAGTTCCTGTTTAGTGCCCCAGACAGCCCTGGCCTTCCCTTTAATAGGGTCTCATGTGCTTAAAAATGGAGAGCACAATGCAGTATCATAAAGGCTGAGAAGATATCTTAAATGCCAATAAATATTAACACTGGCATACCCTTAAAAATCCATGGGTTCCTATAAATGCCTCCACTTTCAAAAGAGACACCCGCAAAGCACGGGGTGCTGTCTGTTCCCACAGCATCAGGGAGCGCTGACCACTTCCCTGAGTCCACCTTCTAAAAATACCACTGTGCGTGGAATGCACCTCCTCCCTGCTCTTCTCTTTTTTACCTAAAGGCAAAAAGTAAATCCAGTTTCTCTCCACAGATTGTAGGCCTGGTTTTAATTTGTGCAATAGTCCTTTTGATAACAACGCTAGTTAAAACATCCATTAAAAGTCTGTAGCAAGCATTTAATGGAAGGAAAATCTAAGAGGGCTCCACTGCAACTCCCTCATCAACTCCTAAAGAGTTTTCTTCTATAGTGTTAGCAGAGAGAGAGACAGACTGACAGGCAAGGACACATGCGGGGTGAGAGAGAGAAAGAGGGAGAAGGAAGAGAGAAGAGCTGTCATGGATTTAGGGCTGGCTTAGACATCTTTGAAAGCATCCAAATATTCTTTCTTTCTTCAGCCACGTAAACCAACTCTTCCTCAACTAAGACTTGACTTGGTAACTCGTACCCTCCATCTCCAGGTTACCACAGTGAGACCTGTGGGGGACACTGGGCACTGACGCTCAACACGGGCTGAGCCCACAGCACACAGAACACCCCAGATGAGTTCTCACCAGGAAAAAGCCAAATAATCACAAAGGCAAGGCTCACCACCCTGGCAATCTGGCCTGACTTGGAGAAAGCCCAGCCCACCTGCTGTACTCTACCCCGCAGGCCACTGGCCCACCGGGACACACACTCAGTCTCAGGCAACATCTCGCTGGTGAACACAGGGATTTGCCAGCCTAAGAGTGTTCTGCACGACTGTGTGAGGGCCACCAATGGCCAAGTTCACCACTCTCAGATTTCAGGAGGGCTCAGGGAAACCCAGGACTCCAGAGCGTGCCCACCCCCTGCAGCTCAGCTCCACGCTGCCTCGAACCTGCCTTCCGCTGCTGCTTCCTGGTGGGATGGAGTTAGCCCACCAGACTTATCCCACTGCCACGAGCTTTTCCTGACATAAAGCCCCACACTTCTTATAGCCTTTCTTTATCTACTAGAAATTGATCATGTCTTTTTTATTATGATTTTTTTATACTGTTGCCAAGCTGCATGTTTGAACGGTCTGGCGTTAAGCTCTGTTTTTTCCATAAACGCTGTTCCTTCAGGATCATACATGTGGGTTACAACTGAAAAGCATGCACCAAAACCCTATTAATAATTCTGAGAAACGGTGGGACTATCTGAGTTAAGCTCAAAGGATGACTTGGTAGGCATAAAGTACATTTTAAAAGTTTGGGACTTTCGGGCTAATTTAGGGCCGTTAAGTCAAAAGATCTACATTACAGGTGAAAATGTACAGAGATTCTCCGAAACCTGAACCTCGGCTATTCTTACTGAGCCTGCCGCCACTGCAAACAGGGCAGGGCGAGGAGGCCTTTCCGGCTGCTTCCTACAGTATCGAATCCATGCTTTATCCCCCCTCCAATAACATGGAGCCCCCTGCTCTACTTCCCTGACCCCAACCCACCTGGACAGGAGGCAACTTCTGGGCTCTGATCCCCTGTAGAAGGGATGGGAAATTTTCCTGTGTCTTACACCACTCTCCACTTCATTAGGAGATATACACACGCACTTCTTTTCTCCCCAATGAGACAGATGAGCTCACTGAAGGCCCATCCTGCTAATTGTGGCATTTCTCAAAAGGCCCAGGAGAAGGTCTTACACTTGACAGACACTCAAAAACAGTTTTTGCAAGAAAGAACTGGAAACCAAGGAGCTGCACCAGTCTGCTGTGTGAATTATACCCCTTCTCAGTCCAGGAAGAGTGAAATGGGCCAGCCCAGTTAAGCTGCAAGACCTGAGCAGCCCCTGACTAGCCTTAGAATCCCAAGGGAAGGTTCCTGGCACGCTCAGCTGCAGCCCCAGGCTGTGTTCCAGAAACTCTGCACCCAGGATCTCCCCGAGCTGCCTCCAGATCTCCTGGGACCCATCTCCCAGGTCTGTCCTCCTGCAGGACCACAGAACCCCCAGAGTGTGTACCCCAAGGGCAGCCAGAGCTTGCGTGCAAATTACAGTGACACACAGTCGCTGGTAGGTGCCTCATGAGGCAAGAGAAAACAGAACTAGAAAGGGAAATGGATGAATTTCAAGATCCAGAACCCACACTTACTAGGGACATATCTGCCTCAAACTAATAACCAAAGCTACTAGAAAGCCAAGCATCATGGTAGCGAAATCTGAGCAATTAGCCCTCATCTCTAATGACAAAAGCTCTACTGCCATTTGTCCTAAGAATTTTCCTATGTGGGAAAATTTCTTAGCTATATGATGTCTACAAATGATGTAGCAGACATCAGCTACTATCATGTTTGAATATGATACAGTATAACTCACATCAAACATTTCTGACACCTTTTGCTGTACACCTTTTGCTGTAATTTTGCTATACAAAATTATCAAGTGTCGTGGAAACATTCAAAAGCACAAATGATACACACATTTATTAACCTCAGCTTACTTCAAGATGTACCACTGAGTTGCACTTTGCAGGTTTCCGGAAGATAAGCAATCTGGGGACCTTTTGTGTCCCCTTTAGCAGCTGATTAGTAAACACCTGTTGGCAGAGTAAGTCCCCACCAGGAGAGTCAATTCCTTCATACGTCGCTGTGGGACTAGCAACAGCCAAAGTCAAAATACCAAACAGTCACGATGATGCTTTGTTAGTTGGTTGTCATCAACTGTGACTATTGGTTACCAATAACTTCATCAAACCAAATTGAAAGTCAGTTTATTTACAAAGCATCCTGAGCATGTACACAATTCTGAGTCAGTAAAATCTCTTACTTTCTGTTTTCAACAAAAGCTGTTGCCCAAATAACATAAAATATTATATCTAAAATATAATTTTCTTCTTTTGTATCCATACTGGATAGTATCCCCTAAAATTTATGTCCTCCCAGAACCTCGCAATGTGATTCTACTTGGAAATAGGGTCTTTATAGATATAATTAGTTAAGTTGAGATGAGGTCTCCCAAGACCAGGATGGGTCCCAAGTCTAACCACTGGTGACCCTATGACAAGAGGTAAGGATGCAGCCACATGAAAACAGAGGTGGGACACCTGCCACAAGCCCAGGAGCACCAAGAGCTGCCAGGAGCCACTGGGAGGGGTGGCCTCACTGACCCCTGGACCTCGGACTTCCAGGCTCCAGAACTGGGGGAAAACAAAGGTCTGCTATTTGTAACTATCGGTTTATTCAACTACAAAACCCCTCTCTGTTTTTAATTTTTACTTATTGACTAAGAGCACTATTGACCAAGAAAGGAATTGATAAGAGACCCATAAACAAAAGGGAATAGCATCAGTCGCCTAGTAATGGAATGAAGTAGCCAGTGTGGTCCTCAGCATCCCTGGGAATAACCTGGTCCACAGCACCCATGGCCCGGGCTTCCCCCTGCCCAGGCAAGACCCACAAGCCTCTGAGACTCCTCACTGACCTGCCCGTCTGGCTGCCCAGACAGTGTGGGAGAGTGAGGCCATGGCCAGAACACCCTACGTTCTCTGAACTATGAACTCACGGCAGGGCTGTGCTTTTAAAGGGAAGAGTTGGAAACCGAGACAGGACAGCTCTTCTGCTCCCAGAAGTGCTACAGGACTGTGGGAGCAGACCAAGCACCCCCTACAGAGTGTGGACCCCACACTGCTGGAGAGATGGCCCACGTCCACAGGGACATGCTCCCCCCATCTCGGCACACACTCGGTAAGTACTTACGGCCTGGTGATAGAAAAAGATTGCCGGTGCAGAAGCCACCAAGAGAAGCTGTTACACCACCAGGGTGTGTGTACCACCAGGATCCTGCCTGGGACCTGAGTCCCACACCTGCCTGAGTCAGTGTCATGGGGGGCTCAGCACAGTGAATCCCACCTTCCTACATCCAAACACTCACTCAACGAGGAAAACACTCTCTGTCAGTGAGCCACGTTCTGAATGATTATTAAATTGAAGAGCAGGTTTGACTGGCTATTAAAAATTACTGCCTGACTCCTAGGAGCAAAATTGAGTAGGTCTGTGTTTTGTGATGGTTACAGCATTGTGCCGTGGGACCCTCTTGCTGAGGAGAGGACAGGAAGAAACACACACACGTGGGGAGTGTCCACGTCAGCCAGACCCATGTCACTTGGCAGAGGCTGGGACCAGCGAGGAGGACCAGAGGAGCTCAAGGGCACTCTCTTCAGGGAGCAGGAGGATCATAAGCTGATGTCCGCAGAGTACACAAGAGTCTGTGCCGCTGACAGGCCACACGAGGCGGGGAGAAGAGTGTGCCCCAGCCGACGGAAACCCAGGCACTGAGATGGCAAACTCTCCATTCACAGCCAAAAGGGGCCCAGGGGGCGGGGTGGGGGGGGACCAGCAGTGGGACCTCACACTGCAGGCCGCGGCACAGACGTGACTAAAGCCTTTGGACAGCCACAGGACATGAACCAGTTTGTAAACTTTCTTAGGTAAGTTGTGGCACTTGAAGCTCCACGTTCATGTTATCTAAACAGCTCGCAAAAATTCCAAACTCGTCCCCCTCCTCTCAAAAAATAGTGATGTCTTTTTCCCTTAAAAGCTAACTACTTATCTTTTAAATCTGCAGAAATATCACTTTCAGGGAGACAGGGAGATCCTAACACTATGAATGAGACAAAGAAAGGGACGGTAGTCTTTAAAAACCAAATTCCATATATAAGAAAACAGTACGCAAGTTCAGATTTGCTTGGTAAAACTACAATTTGCTTTTTTAAACATTAAACTCTCCAAGGGTATTTATGTTTTCTAATGTCAAAGGCTCATAATTTATCTTTAAAGGATAAATTCGACCACTGGGCTCAAGGAGAGGACATTAAGTGCTTCAATCCTACTTTTTGTATTCATAACACATAACAAAAGAAAAGCAGAGAAACAAATGACAACCACCCGCCAGAGACGTAGAACTGTCAAGAAATGCAGGGTTTTCTCAAAAGAGGGAAACACGTCAGGGTCCCCCTGGAGCCCACAGTGCCCACATCGAATGCTCAGCAATAAACGAGCTTATGTCCCATGCAGGAGAGAAGAGACTTAGCGTCCATTTTGAAACAAAAAAAAAGAGCTGAGACTTGAGACTTGAATCTTGCTCAGGAGATATGTTCAAGAGAGTGAGGATTTTTCTAAAGTTTTTTAGAGATGAGATTCTTCTCACGTTGCCTAGGCTGGACTTGAACTCCTGGGCTCAAGTGGTCCTACTGCCTCCCGAGTACCTGGCCCTACAGGTGCACACCACCATGCCCAGCCTGAATTATTTTTGAAAATCTAATTTTGTAAATTAAGCAAAATGCATGGTCAAGGTGTCTGTACTCTTCCATAATGAAACCATTATACAGTTTCTTAAGAAATGCTTTTCAGATGCCCTTGAAATTTTAATTATTAAGAAAAAAATAAAACATTGATACAGAAACATCAACTATTCACATATCTAAGACCATGATCTTAACAGACAAGGGTCTGAAGAGAGGAAATTTGCTACAAGGCCTGACAGCAGCACAGACCCTCCCTACAGCCCTAGGAACCCCTGTGTCCACGAGGCCGCCCCAAATACACAGGAGAACGAAACCCCCTCCCAGGGGCCGGGGAAGGCAGCCGCTCTCCCCTCCCCCACCCTCACCCTGAGCTCTCCACAGGCAGGTGCCATGAGGGTGCTGTGGTCTCATCTGGACTGAACTCATGTTAAGCGTGAAGCCATGTGCCCACGGTCCACTGCCATGGGGAATAAAAGACATTCCATTCTCTACCACCTGCTTGACAGCAATGATGGAATTATCTCCTGTGTAGCCACAATGTGGAGAAAAACACATTAAGAATCGTATGCCACTTTCCTGGATTTTGCCGTGTTTTTCAGTTTTTTAAGATTTGTTCTTTATTGTGATTTCCTTTTTCATAGTAATTAGTCACCCTCAAACCTAATTTTGTATTCATAATTTTGTTCTATTTTTCTTAAAGAGATCCCACCAAAAATCCTAGTTCTTCCCCCAGCATACAATAGAAATACACAGTCTCTCTCCCTCTCTCTCCACCCTCACCGAGATGAGCACTTTTCAGTTAGCCTCACTCTAAGAACAAGCTACCCCCATAGAGAAAACAAACCAAGTATCACCGTGTAAACTTTTTTCCCAGAACACTGACTTGGTGTCCCCGTGTGCCAATTCTCAGTAATCTCAGAGCTTCCAAGGTGCCCGCATGCGGCGGCAGCCGCAGCGACTCTACTCAGCATCCGCACACCATGAGGGCAGGAGTCCGTCACAGGTACCACTTTTCGGCAGCAGCTGGATGGTATTCAGGAAACCCTGTCTACCATCTGCGACCTCTGCTCCCAGCTGGCCCTAAAGCCCACACAAAAACATCTGCCTCCATCTCCCTCCCACAGTCCTACTAAGTGCAGCCCTGCCCAGTGGGCACTGGAAGATAGAAACAGAGTACTGGCCTGTTCAAGAAGGCTCCAGACTCATTCGTGAGTGAGGCAGGTGGTGCTCCACACTGAGGGGTGTTTCTGAACACATCCTTAACCTGTGGGGCTTGATGTGGCTGCGAACACCCAGCCTCTCCTTCAAAATATCAGAGTCACAGGAAAGATAGAAGCAGAAGCAAAAGGTGGCACTCACACATCTGTCTGTGTGTATACACACATATACACGCGTGTGTGTGCACGTGAGGGGCGTGACTGTTCAGACGTCCTCCACGCAGCATGGGAGACACAGAAAGATTCACAGCCAAGGTGCAGAAGCACCCTGATGTGCAACTTGCCAACAGGAACAGAACGTAGGCTCCTTGGCTGAAGTTCTGTTTGCACACTGGGATGGCAGCCCTGCGCCTAGTTAGCAGAAGGGCCCCAACTCCCACTGCGCTTGTATTCCCGACACCACAACCTCAGAAGATTCTAGACAGACACATGACAACAACCTAGGGATGGTTTCACAGGTCAAAGAAGCAGACCTTCCTGGGTTTAGTTTACATGACCACATCTCTCTCTGAATTATTTACATGACCTACCTATAGGACCTTAAATCCTGTAAGCTTCATCTATAAATAGAGGTAAGAATAGGGTCACTATAAAAATTAAATCCCATGATAGTAGCGAAGTGTGCCAGGAACAGTGTCAGTTCAGCCACTCTGCAAACACTGCCTGGTCTTCCAGTCATTGCACAGAGCAGTGGACAAAGCCAACATTTAAGTTCCCAAGGAGCTAAAATTCCAAAGTAAATTTTCACTGCTATTAGTGTTATTACCATTACTATTACTATTGTTATTACTATTGTTATTATCACTATTAGATACGGGCACTTTGCAGAAGTACCCGGAAACAGCGTAACAGAAGAATGCCACATTTGATACTTTATAAATGAATAATTAAATTCATCCCTTAAACACGCTCTCCGATAATGTGACAACTTCAAGGTGCAAATGCAACTTTGGGGATATCATTAAAAGAGATGCACCTTGACAAACGCTTTCTGTCTTTCTGCACAACCATCATCCTTTCCCAGAGGAGAGGGAGGCACAGCTATGAAGCTGCGTGCTTTAAAGGAAGGAGGACCTGTTGGCACTGGTCCAACCAAAGAACCCTGTACACCTACCACAGCGACTCCCGGGAGGGGACAGGGAAGACCGAGACCCGCACACCTGCTCAAAGGGAAGGCCTGGGATGCAGTGGAACCCTGGACACCAGCAGTAGTAAAGGTGTGAGCACCAGCACCCCGAGGTCCCCAGTGCGGTGGTGGCCGGCGCTCTCGGCCCGACACCTGCAAACTTTGTATCACACAGAGCTTCTCTGTGCAACACCGACCTGGATGCAAGGGCTGAACAGCAGAATCTGAAGAGAATACAGACAGAATCAAAGGTGCAGGCAAAGAGGGCTTTCCATCTGAAGATGCAAGAGCTGGCAGGAAGAAGAGGAACAATGAGAGACCTGCAGAGGGCAGGAGCAGTCCTCTCACCACGGCAAAGGCAAGAGGCCGGCCGCCAGCAAGTCGCACGGAGGCAAAGACGGGAGACAAGTGGGATAAACTGGAAAATGGATTTTTTTGTTTCCTATGTTCAATCCTGATAACATTTATTTCATTACTCAATAAAACTTTTACATCCACCAGATGCATGATAAAATATCTTATATAGAGTTAATAGTGATAAGCACTTTAGTCTTCAAAATACACTATGAGATCCATTACATCAAGGACCTTCTTAGTTATTTTTCGTTTTCCTAGAACTGTCTAGAAACCAGCAGGTACTCTAGGTAAGTATTTATTGCATGAATAAAGCAATGAATGAACCAAGAATTGGAGAAATGAGCAAATAAACTCCGTGAGGTTGGAATCAGAGGCGGTTATTTCAGCCCCCATTTATGGTTGAGAAATCTAGAACGGAAAGAAGAGACACAACTTCTCTGAAGGAGCAGCGCTAATACATTCTGGTGTTAAGAAGAAAGCCTCCCCGGTGTTCTCCATCCCCCGTCATCCACGTACAACCTGCCCCCCCCCCAAGGTTCCAGAAAGATAATAATGAGAATCAGGGACCCATCACGCGTGTCAGCAAGCCAAGGGGATCGATCATATGTTCAACATCAATATTTATTTCTTGCTCACCCCCACCTTGTTCTGAGGAGGATTTAAGGCAGCTTGATTTATGTTCAGGAAGGCCGTGATGATGGAAGCTGCACTTTGACGCACAGGAGACACTGCGTGTGAGACACTGTGGCAGGCTGACTGCTCCAGGCACTGGGGACCCGGGGTGCTGGCACCCACACCTTCACTACTGCAAAGTAAAAAAACTAATAATTATCACTCATCAAAAGCAGTTTTTCAGTAGACAGAATCTTTCCATGTGCTGTGTCTACAGAGAAAATGAAATAAAAGGCATTGCAGTGCGCCACAATATCTAAAATTTATTGTAAAACCCATCAAAAATATCACAGAAACAACTTCTCCCTCGAGTGTTTTATGAACAGCAAATGGGAAGAGGGAAAATATTTTTACTGGTACCCTTGAACTAAGTTTATAGAAATGTGTGTGTGTGTGGATACAACCTATTTAAAGGAAAAGTTCATCAAAATACCCAGAACCACATGCATTTTCTTAATTTGAGTTGGTAAACAACCAGCTATCATAAAAGCACAATAATGAAGGCCGTCTCATATAAAGAAAATGTGAAATTTAATGGGGGGGAAAAAAACCTTTCTAAATAACCGCCCAGAAGCCCCAGCAAGGCAGTTATTATTCCCTGCACATCGATGCTACCCCATTCTCCGGAACTACATTTATTATGACTTATTAGGTTTTGGAGCAATTGTCCTCTGAAGAGCACAAAATACTGTAAAAATAACTTTTAAAACCGTGCAAAAACTTTATGAGCAACACTTCCAAAGCTAAAGTGTCACTGGAAATTGCTAGAGGCAGCGGCAGGAAGAGACAGAAGTGGAAGGGGAGCCAGCAAGGAAAGGAAGAGAAAGGACCGCGCGGACCAAGGGGCCAGGCAGCCGGCGAGGGAGGCGTGCGAGGAGCCGGCCACTGTCATGGCCAATGAAGGCCGGGCCGGGGCTGCCCTCTGGCCACGCGCCCCGCCGCCCGTGACCAGCCATCACACCTTCCCTCACCACGCAGCTGTCGGCACGCAGAAGATTCCCCCCAATGTGCAGACGGTGCTTCTGCCTGTGTGGAGAGGGGCCATCTAAAATTAGCATCTGCTAAATGATGTTAACCTGATACGGAAGAAAAGGGCACCCCCAGCCTGGCCTTCCCTTTCCAAGAGCTCTGAAAACGGCAAAAAGGGATCTAGGTGGATACCAATAACTCCACGCATGTACATGCCACCAGAAAAGAGTTCGTAAAAGTATTTTTAAAATCAATTATTTAATCCTCCCAACCAAGCGCATAAAGTAAGTCTTCCCACCCCATGACCCGCACCCGCGCGGGTGCACAGCAGGCGGAAAACCTCTGCGCAGGCGCGTCGAAGCAGCCCTGCCAAGTGAACCCCGAGCGTTACAAGGAGGCAGAGCAGAACCCCTCCGAGGGAAGATGGCTGGTAAAGAGTTTATCAGACCGACGAATAGGTATTTTCTTTACAGGGTTCTCGGAACTCTGAAAGGCAATGAGGTATTGCAGATTTCGGATCTTCATCCACGAGGCTGATTTAGCCCATGCCCCCAGCCCCAGGAGAAACAAGGCACAATCCCAACACGTCCATGATTCTCAGATGTTAACCACTGGTCTTCCAGAACCAACAAACACAAGACTGGAGCAAAGTTCAGGGTACTTCTTACAGCACTGAAACGACTGGCCGGGTGACCTTTTTACTTCTATTTATTCATCCACCATGACAATCGGCAGAAACATCCTGGAATGTTGTTAGGGTACGTTTTCAGTTTTTTCTTTCCTAAGTGTGCTACAATACTAACTCCAGGTTCCCCCAGAAGTGAGAAAACATAGTACTTTACAAGACACATGATATTAGAAGTAAAATATATTTCAACAGCTCATTGTTTTAGAGAGATAACCAACGAGGCTCTGAGAGGCTACAGATACAAGTGACAACACTTTTATATATGAGCGTGGGAGGAAACACCAAAAAGAACTCCTAGAACAGAGCAAAAGGGGAGACCAGCCTCCAATTCCAGAACAGCTGATGCTGTGACCAAGGTCATTAACTGTTCCCAAGCACTAGTGGAGGGCGGACAGCAGGCCCGTGGAAAGGGTCGGTACAGACCCACAATCCCTTCCCCACCACCACCCTTGAGAAAAGAATTCTCTTAACTTTTTATGGCAAATGAATACACTGGCAATGAATTCTGATCAGAACAGACATGAGGTTACTTCTGGTCTTTCTTTATTATGCTAAGAAGTATGAATATTTCTCTATAGAAAAAACTGATGTTTCATTAAGCTAAGGATGTTGTAAATATATACAATATATACCCTGAATTTCTTCTCAAAAATATGAAAATTCTGACTTCCAAAACACTTATGTGGCTCCACAGATTTCAGGCAAGGGATTATGGGGCCTGCCTTTTGTTTTCTGCAGTTTTTGGCCAGGGCTGGGTTTGAACCTGCCACCTCCAGTATATGGGACTGGCACCCTACTCCTTTGAGCCACAGGTGCCACCCTGTGGGGCCTTTCTTAAAGTGTGAATGAACTGGGACGAACTCTGCTTCTGTTACAGTCACCTGAAGTCCCAGATAGACCTGGCATCTGAGAAGCCTTGATCAAAATAAATCTCTTTTCCAATGTGCAGAACTATTAGAAGAAAATGTTTCAGACACTCAGAAATACCTATCAAATGAATAAATTTTTTAAAAGTTTCAATTAAAAGTTGAGTAAGCAAATCTAATTCCCAAATTAAACTTCTTCTTTATTTATTTATTTGCAGTTTTTGGCTGAGGCTGCATTTGAACCCACCACCTCCGGCATATGGGGCCAGCACCCTACTCCTTTGAGCTACAGGCACCACCCCAAATTAAACTTCTTTTAGAATACCCAAACACATGTCAAGCATCTTCCTGCTACATATCTCTATGTCTATCAGCAAACTCCAGCAAATCAAATCACTAGGTCATTGGCATCACCTAGTATACCTAAAATCTTACCTGCAAGTACAAAGGGTACTGGCAGGAGACACTGTTTACACAGTAGCTGCCATGGAACAGGTATCTAGAAATGTCCTACCAACAGAGCCAAAAAGCCCTGAAATGTTCTGGGGTAGTAGACAGAATCGTACAGTCTGGGGGGACAGTCCCATGTTGGAAAAGGACCCACACCCAGAGAGGCAAATGGCCTCTGGAAGGAACTGTGGTGACAAGCAAACGCAGCCTGCCTCCAAGGCCATGCCAGCCAAACTCCCCTGTTATAAGCAGAGTGGCCTAAGATCCCAGTGGAGGGAGCTGGTGGGCACTGGCTAAGCGCCCTCTCCATGCCAAGCTCAGGGCTGGGCACCCACTGGCACCTCCTCCACTTAGAGCCTGTCAGGACCCAAAGGCAGTTTCCACATCCACCCCAGGACAGAAACCCCATCTCATGCCTCCCACTGCCACCCCCCAAATGCCATCAGGCTGGCCCCAGGGCCACACTTTCAGAAATGCTGAGGTTTGTTTTTTTCCCATCAGGAAACTGATGATTTTTTTTAAAAACTGGCTTATAAATTGTATGCTTGACCTCCCATCACCTGACAGCAGTTACTTGAGTAATCCATCCCATGCAGCCTAAATATGGAACAGGGGTAAAATACAGTGTTGGAAGCATATTCTCTAGTTTCCTAACCAGAAACGCACCATGCACTCCTTTGTTCTTATTTCCCTTGTAATAGCCAGGAAAGGCCAGCACCACTCCACAAAGTACGGGAAGTGGGGAGTCGGGGAAGAAAGACAATGTCTCTTTAATTTTGCACGCATGATGTTCACAACCACTAAGGTCATACCTGCGTGTGGTGACTGACAACTTTTCAGCTTGATTCAAAGCAAACAGCTGCTGGTTTGATTGCCTAGCAACTAAAAATTGATGGATGACCCTTAAGATGAATAACTACCATAAATCACCTCATTCAAACTCTCCCAGAAAAAAATTAAAAAACAATGGTTTTTGTGACATTTGCTGCACTCCGTAATGTGCCGTGATAAATTTGGCCCCCTTAGAGATGCACAGTTGTGGCTGCTGAAGTTGTGAGTCACTTTTGCTTTTGTTTCCCATTTTCCACATTTCCTGGTGCTCAGGCCCCTTGTCAGGTGAGTCCATGTGCGGGTCCTATGTGCCTCCAGGGACAGCGGTTCTGGGGTGCCTGTCCATCACTGCAAACCAGAGGAGCTTCTGGACCCCTCACCCCCAAACAGCTTTTCATCAGGAAACCGTGGTCTCACATTACGAAGGCAGCAGAGGACCCCGTGCGTTAACAGCAGTTACAATATATTTAGTGTAATGATTTGACCTCGGCCGACGTTACAGGCACCATGATTCATACGAATGTGATAAACTACTTCCTGTTGGTAGGCATTTCATATGTTCCTAAAAGCCAAGAATGTGCTTTTGACTTGCAAGTAAACACAGACCTATAAACCAAGAGACGATGAGAGGAGAAATTGGTATCTGTCCTTTAAAACCCCCAACGTTACCACCATCATGAGCACTGCTACAGGTTATTTTCCCAGATTTTTTTTGTACTGTCTATCTAACATTCAAAAGCAGACACCAGAATTTTTTTTTCACCATCTTTCTTTGTCCTTCTCTTTCTGTTACAGTGGGCTCTGTTTGCTTGTTTTAAGGTTAGATTAATATTACCAGGAAGGCAGCTCCCCCCACCCCAAAAAAAAATACCAGCCCAACACCCGACTAGGGCTACCACTTTGAAATAGAAAAGAAGTTCCCATTTTTCTTTTGCATCTACTATTCCCAGCACCCAGGGTCTGCTCAATGCAAACAGACTGTCACTCTCACCTGTCTTTGGGGGGACCAGGTATTGCTGACAGAGGGTATCCAGTCACCTAACACATGCCAGGAGCTCTGACTGTGAGCCAGGTGCTAGGCTCTGATGGCGGGACAAGAATATGACAGCCCTGCCCTCAGGCGCCTGAGCATCTACTGGGGACAACACGACAGGGAGCTTGTTCATAAACACAGACAAGTGTTCTGAAACATACACTGTGTGCTTTTATTCTAGAAACAGGTCCACGCCAGCAGACTGTGAGCTCTAAAAGCTGAGAAGCATCCAAGGCTGGAAAGAAAGGTACTTTTTATTCGGCAGACTGTACAGTTCCAAGGAACTTTCTAAATTCAAAAATCCCAAGAGGCTTGTAGGTTATGTAGTCCATGCCACACCCTGAGCATCAGAGCCAAGGTGGACTCCGGGAAGGGCCCCCAGGTCAGGTGGCCCAGTGTCACTGGGTGCTCATGGCTGCCCTGCCCAATCCTGACCACAGCCAGCGCCTCGCTTACTCTAAGAGCTGTTCCATGCATCTTAAGCACCCACACGCCTAGAACAGACAGGTGACGTAAAACAACACTAACAACAAACTAAATGAGTGGGGGGCAAAGGACCATGTCCTACAAGGCTAATCCGTCCACCCCAGGCATAAGAGGCACTCGGCAGAAATGAAGTGAGCCACCCAGCCCAGCCCTGGTATCTGCATGCGTGTGTGAGCTCTGGGACCTGCGCCCCAAAAAGGAAGAACATCGTCCTTAGCTGGTCCTGCTTTACTGCCTGCCAGCAAGAGAGGGGTGGGGACCAGGCACTGTCCAGCTCCCTCAGAACTCCCCACCAGGCAGGTGTCCACACCCACATCATAGTGAAGCAAAATGAAAAAGGTGGATATTAATTGGATCGACAAGACTGCTTATATTACATATGCTATACTGCTACCTTTAGGCACTCAAGGAGAATTGTGTACTCTCCCCAAAGCATCCTGCTCCTGACACCGACGAGTTTAGGCTTCATTTGTCTTCCTAAATATAAATGGCCGTAATCTGTAGCACTTAGAAGAGGTTAGCTGGGTTCAAATAAATGGCGTCTTCACTGTTCTCCTGATAATGGCAAGCTCTGGGGTACCTCTCCGTTTCCCACAGTATCCAGGTCCTGCAAGGATAAAGAGGAGGAGGCCCACTGGAAAGAATCTTTAATGCACACTGGTGTGGCCACGCTCTGCGCCACCATTCACCTTCCCAGCAGCTCTGCCGGGCTCTGGCTGTCCTCGGCCTCCCTGAGTGAAACCCACCAAGTGGGACAGACAGCGTTCTGTCCCTTTAAGACCAAAATGCTTGTTTCCTTTCGGTAAGAAAAGTAAATCACACTATAGTGAGTTGAGCTTTGAAAAAAGCATCCATCCATTAAAGTTCATGGATCTGCGCCTCTCAGGTTGTCCCTCCCCTGGCTGTGTCTCAAGTTACAGCCTTGTACAACCCAAGTCTAAATAATATTCACCATGATAAATGACACCATAACTCCGATATCCACAATCAATCTTTGCTTTAAAGATACATCCATCTTCAATAATGTTGATGGGGATTCTGTAAAATGGGAAACGTGACTGTCTTCTAGACCTCCTGACGGTGGGGGGAGGAGGCTTTGAGTGATGGCTGTCAGCCCACATCTGGCTGCAAAAATAAATTAGCCTTATGCAGACAAATGAAAGGGCCAGCTCTGCCTGGGGAGCGGCCGCTCCTGAGCACTGGCTAATTTATAGGACTTCTTTCTGGAAAGTTCCTGGCTGAGGCAACAGTCTCCTTCTCTATCTCTTTAATGATATCTGATGCTGTAAATAACTTCAGCATGGTAGGGACTGTACAAAGTACAAAAGGGTAGGGATGAGAGAAACAATCGCTGTCCTCACACTCTCACACAGGATTAAAATGCAAAACTCTGCTCTTCAAGGAAAAACGAAAACACTTATTTTAGCCAAATGCTTTTATATTTTAACAGCATGCTCTACCCTGGCTTTTTTTTTTTTCTTTTACTTTTTGGTATTTTTCTAGTGGTTTCTAAACTCATCTAAAAAGTAAACAATCTAGGGCAAAAAGCAGCCCTTTCTCAGCCCCCTCAAAAATATCCATTTTAGCAACTTTTATTCTTGGACCTTGGCACTGTCCTTATACAGGCAGGGCTGGGGTTACAAATTCTAAGCAACAGAAGAAAAGAAGAGACAACGCTAAGGTTTGCGTAGGTGGTTTCAAAAATAGCCTGGAGCAGAGCACTTATTAGGCAGACTCTAAGAAAAACAGAAGACCAAACTTCTGCCCGGGAGGAGTAGGGACCTGCTTCTCTGATACAAGGGAACAGCCTGACGGCTGCTCTTCCTGCCTCTGACCTTGCCTCACAGAGGATCACACAGGGCTTTAATTCTTAAGGCTGCTACAAGGAGGGGGAGGCAGGAGGGTCAGGACCACGTTGTGTGTGGGGAGAGCAGGAACCCCGTGGGGTCTTCCTACAGAGCCCTGGGCTTGCATGTTCCCAGGCTCAGAACAGCCAGGCGCTGGTTTGGGTCTCAGAACCTTCTCTGGTTGCTGCGGGCCGAGGTGGGGAGGGTTAATTCTGTGAAGGTTGAAGGACTTACAGTAATGCTCTGAAGACAGAAACATCACAGGCTTTCCTGGCAAGGGGCTCGCAGAGGGTAGGAGGGACTGCAAAATGAACTCTCTCAGGCTTTGTCGGCCCCGTTTCCCAAGGCCCAGCCTGGCCCCTTTGATAAATGACACATGTCATTCCGTCAGGGGCTGACACTGCCGCTGGGAGGGCTGGTGATGCATGGCTCCAGTGAAAAGGAAATCAACTTTTTGGCACCGAGTAAGTCTGTGCCCTGTATAAGGATTTTGTTTCTCAAAAAGTGAAAGATAGACTTAGGATTTAAAAAAAAAAAAAAAAAGTTGAAAAACAGATTGAACGACAGCTTACACTTAACATAAATTAACTCAGTAATGGCGAAATGTGCTAGCCTGTGATAAATAAAAGCTACATTAGTCAATTATTAATCACACCCTAACTTGTAGCCAGACCCATGACTTAAATCTGGGGCCTGAGCTGCCTTACAAACAGATAAGACAGTGTCTGATAGATGTCTTCCAGCGAGTAATCAGGAAGGAGGCAGAGACTCATGGGCGCACCAATGGGAAGGAATGGAAGGTTCTGGAACTGCAGAGTGGGGCGAGACCTAGTCCTTGCACACACAGAATATCTACTGACCACATAAGGAAAATTAAATGTAACAGTTGTATCCAAGTACCTTTTTATCCCCTACCAGGACTTACTCGCTTTGAATACTTAAGACACTTGGGCACTGCAGACGCGTGTTTATGTTTGTACAGGAAACTTTGCCTTGAAAATATGCAGCCAGTTTTGTCTATAGACCTATTGAGCTACATCTTTTAAATTTGATCCCTGCTCAGGGGGTTTTCCTAGTGATCACACTTATTTCCAAACTAATTGTTTAGCATGGATTATAATTTAAGCTTCACATTTGACCAAAAAAGCTGACATCTGACGTGCACAGAGACAAAAACAAGGGCTAAGTGCAAACCCACCTCTCAACCAAGTGGTTCTCTTTTGCCTGAGTTCTAAGCAAATCTCCATCCCCCCTAAAAAAAAAAAAAAGAACCAATAAGGAGAACCTACTCTCAAAAAATACATAGCTTTCAAGTCCTGGTATTCTTCAGAAGTAAAGCACAGTAAGTAAAACCCCAGGACGTGGTCTTTCTTCCCTTAGCTGCTGTCTGCTGTGGCCAGGATGGCAGCGGTCCCCAACATCCTTCCCCTCCAGACTCTGCACGTGCGCTGGGCTCAGCCCTCTCATCACTGGCATTGCACACTGATGGGTCCATCTCCAGGACAGTGGGGTTCTAATTTCTGCTGAGGTTGTGGGGAACTTCTGATCTGCGAAGGGCCCACTGAGCTTGTGGGGTGCAGTACCATGGACGGGCCAGCTTGCTGCCAGAAGGCGCATGGACAGGCGTCACATTTACACTTGGGCATAAGTAACCGTCGGAAGTCACATCTCCAACCTCCCTACGAGCTCCAAGTCCAACGCGCCTAGCACCATGCCTTGCTTGCAAACAGTAGATGTTTAAGAAACACTTGCTGACTTCAATTCAAAATATTTGATTTTTCTTTAAAAAGCCACAGGCACGTTTCCAGGCTCCTTCTCCATGACTGAAGGTGAACTTGAACACAGGAAGCACTTCCCAGAGCCCCAGAGCACCCACCACCATACACACCCAAGAACTCCCCCCACTCAACTCCTGGGTCTCCTGTGTGGTGACACAGTCCATACACCTTGACGTGAAAATGGCGAAAAGACCAGAAGCTGCTGACTTCAGCTTGCTTCCAATTTTAAAGGACAGCTGTTGCTTCATGACAGAACCCTCCTCCAACTCAGGGTGCCACTAGGCGGGTTCAATGAATCGCACAGTTATAGAGCAGTAACGCTTCCGGAATTCTCTAGTAATGTAAGCCCTTTGTTTACAGGGAAGGAAACTGAGGCCTGAGAAAGTGAAGGGGAACAAAATAGAGAAAGAACAAAGCCCTCGGCCTCCACGCTCCGTCCAGTGCTTCCCTCCAGCACTCAAGGCAGGGCTCAGGAATCAGTTCAAAGTCAACCTTCTGAATTCAAACACAAACAATTAACACACAGCCTCCAAATGTTTAAAATAGCCGATAAAGCCAATGGTTTCTTAGATAGCTGTAAATAAGAGCACGGGGGAGGAATCATACATTAAAACACCGGCTGATGTTTAAACTTCTCCCTTCCTCCAGCTGAAATATAATTTTTCTTTAGTCCATAAAAAATTCAGATAGTGTGCAGAATGTTTATATATTACCAAGGTCTCTCTTTAAAAGGTTTATACTTTTACTTTATGACCTGTCCTTGATTTGACACTTCCGCTCATCAGAAAGGGATTTATAAAATAATCCTGAAGGTGAGGAACAGACATCTGTCAGGGACTAGCTGGGTTTCACGATGCGAAATTTAAGAAGAGAAAGAAATCCTGCTAAGCTCTCTTTAGTCACCAATAGACATCAAAGGTAATAATTAAAGAAGACAGACGTCATAAAACATAAATTTATGTCTCTTTTAATAATGCACAAGCACTGTAGTGTGTAAAACATCTATTAGGTTGAAAGAACAGGAAAACGTTCCAATAAGAAAAATCTATGTTTTGTTTTGGGGTATTTTCCTTTCCGTTAGAAAAAAGAAGGAAAAAAAAAAAGTGAGGATCTTTTTTTTTTTTTTAACAAGTTTAAACTGAAGTCTTTCAAAACCTTTGCCATCTGTGGGTACATGAACTATGAATGACCCCGAATGATTTGCACTCTGCTCAGAATCCCTTAGAAAGCACGGGAAAAAGTATCATTAAGAATGACTGATGACTGTCAGTCATGGTTGACCTCATCCAGGCTTTGGTCTCTGCCTCAGTAATAAGCTATCCTTTATTAGTACCAACACTCCATAAAGGGGGTGTGTTTAGTCACAGGATAGTGGCCTTCCAATGCCCATTGCTTCTCTCTGAAAGATTGATTAGCGCTCATTTTTACTGCCTGCCCAGCACATGTGGGGCCAGCGCTGCAGAGAATCGGGCCTGCAACCCAGGAGCTGGAGGAGGGGGTGGGAGAAGGCACCTGGAGAGCGGGGCGGGCGTCAGGGAGGGGGCACATTTTTTTTTTTTAAGGAATCTACCTTTCATAAAAAATGTCCCAACCACAAAACCATATGTACATGTATCCTTGATGCCAGAGCCCAGAGAAGAAAAGCTAGGAAAGCCAGTGTGTCTGTCAAAATGGAGCTGAAGGAGCTGCCTGAGTGTGAACTTGTCTCAAAAACAGAAGGAGCTCCTGGCCTGCAACTCCCTCTCTCCAAAATCAGCAGTTAGGAGCAAATCAATGAGACTGCCTGCAGAATTAAGCCTCATAACCAGCCTGACATCAAAATACAAAGATGTAATTATTACCCATTAAAACTGAACATGTGTGAAACTAAAAAAAAAAAAATTCTTCCCTATACGAGCACATAAAAACCCATCTACCGCTTTTGTATTAAACTACTAAATTATTTTTAAGAAGCAATTGCTATAGAAACAGACAAACGAATTTATATATATAAAATTTCCGCGTATCCCTAAATCCCTTGGACCGCCTCCACACTCGTTGAGATAACTGAGTGCCTTGGATTCCCATGAGGAAGAATAGAGGAATAAATGTATTATTATCTCCCTCATCACCTCACACCCATCTCGAGATCTCAAGTTCTGCTGCGCTGGGAAGGGAACGGAGGAGCTGGGCCATGCAACCCTCTGAGCAGGTGCTCTATTTCTAGCACAAATGAAGAGAGGGCATCCCATGTGGGTCTCCCCTACTCCAAATATGTCTATAAACAAATTTAGCTCACAGGGTGATTAATTTGCAGAAACCCCTTGGGAATAAGCCAGGCTCTCAGTAGTCTAATGCCTTCAGCCAGTTACTCCCAGAAATTTAGCCAGATCCTACTTTCAGAAAATTGCTTGAGAACCTTGGGATTAGGTTACCATGTACACAAGCACCTACTGGATTTGAATTTGTCTCCACAAAAAAGGGGGGGAGGTAGAGGAGAGAGTCTTTGATAACTGGGTTTCAACATAACGTCTCTCTCTCTCGGGCAGTTAACACCTCATTCTAAATAACTCGAAGTAAGACAGAGAGAAAGAGGGGCAGTAAGTTCCCTCCTGTGATCTCCGAAGAGCAGGGTGGCTGCGGTCAGCAGTGACCCTGACAGGCTGAGGGTCCAGCCCCAACCCTGCCTCAGCCCCACTCCCCCAGCTTCACGGGAGCTCAGCACAGAAAGGGAAGGAGGAGCCAGAGGAGAAAAGAGACAAGGATCTTTTGTGAACATTACAGTTTTAAGTTAGTCTTCCTTGAGAGCTTTTTGAGACCATAATTTCTCCAGTTAATGAAAACTGAGGGTAAAAGACGAGCTTAAAAACTACCTTTATGCACCTACCATCTGCCCAGGTATGAGATTCTTTTGGCTACCTTTTTCTAAAGTAAATTCTTATTATTGATTTAAAATTGACAAATAATATAAATGCAATACTGCTTAAAAAAAATAAGGAAACTTTTTCGACTACAAAAATAAAATGCTGCAAGCTTGCACTATCCCCCTTTAACGCAATCACCCAAACTGTGCACCCACAAAACACGGGCCTTTGCACACTTCTTCCTTTTCAAACCCCAAAGTACTGTTTTCAATAAAATTATGAGTGTTTCATACACAGAGAATGTACTGAGCGCTAACAATCTGCATTACTTCCAGGCTGACTCAGAATATTTATTAGAATATTTATTTCCCATTACTCTCTGGAGTTATAACAATTTCCCTTAATTTTGAAACCTTAAATATATATAATACATATATATATGCACACACATATACGTATATATAGAGATTCTCAAAGTTTGGGGCAGCCCAAAGAGATTTATGCCCAGCACAGTAATGCTAAGGTATTGTTTATGGTCATATTATTTGCCCGTATTTGGCTCTTCTTGAAGCCAGTACCTTCCCAGGTAACAATAAAGCAAGGCTGCGAAAAACAGACATGTTTTACTGTTATTTTCATGTAGCTGAGAACTGAAGCAGGGCAGGCTCTTATGGAGTATTACACAGTTTACTGCATTAATAATAGGATGCCCCACTGCTGTGACACGCTCTGTACTTGAAATAAATATTAGTCACAATACTTGCGTTTTAAATCCATATATTTTAAAGCCAGCTGTAACAATGACACAGGCACCAGGGATGACTTGCCAATAAGGCATATTAACCACTTTGAAAGGACCCTTCACTTCAGTTCAGCGTTCATTGGTATGTCGTACCACTGCTTGCTATGAATCTTGCAGCTGGCTTTTAAAAATAGTAAAAT
>NW_003852422.1:3903972-3906189 GCF_000181295.1 Otolemur garnettii
GCCGCGCTGCTGCTGGGCGGGCGCTCGTCTGGGCGCGCCTCTCCGGGCGCTCCCCTGCGCCTTCCTCCGCGAGCCGGGAGTCTCCGAGCGCAACTTTCTCTCCCCCTCTCTGCTCGCTGTTTGGGGGTCTCAGCGAGTGTTTTTAGTGCGCGGGTCGCAGCTTTCTCATTGTGCGCCAGCGAGGCCGATCCCGGCTGTCCTTTTGCTCCCCGCACTTAGTCTAAGAGAAAGAAAGCAAACAAGACGGAGGAGTGAAGCCCCCGTACATACATGCGCCGGGGGAGATGTCAGGCGCTGCTCCACCTTCCGAACAGTCACAGATCAAACAGTGTCACCGCTGGAGCGCCACTCTGTGCCCCGCGCTTCCCCCGGGGGCTTTGCCGCCAGGATCGCCGCTTCTTCCAACGCGAAATCTAATGCAAACACATTTTGATCATGGATTTTTGGCCGGTCTTGATCTTCCAACAGAAAAATTTTTGAAAAATATACGAAAAGCACCCCCTTTCAAAAAAAAAAAGCCAACAACACCCTGGAGAGTGTGTGCAAAGGGGGCGAAGAGCGACATTCACTGGGTGGGCGAGATAAGCGCGGACAGTGCCCCCCCAAACTCCTGGGAGAGAGGGAGATGCACTCTCGCTCTCTCCTCTTTTCAGTGAAATATAACACACATTCGGATCGCAGAGCTTTCAGACAGTCTCAACTGATAGACAGACACATCGAGCTGCTTTTCCTGCTTGGGTTTTTACTCCTCCTCTCGCCAACGTCACCCTGACAATTACAAATAGGTCTCACACAAACCATACCTGTCAATCTTTTTAATTGCTTTGTTTTCTTTTTTTTTTTCCCAGAGCTAAACAATATGACACAAAAAAGAAATCTTAATACAGCATAACATAAAAGATTACCCATTGGAGGAAGACATTCGGGGGTTGTTATTGTAATCCACTGGCTGATACCGGGTAAACCCATGTGTTCTAAGTTAACTATACATTAGTTCCTGCGGATTTTAAAACCTGATAGTTCCCCCTCCCCCCTACACACACACATACTTTTACTCATACACACGCACGCACGTGGATCCAAACAACCCTTGAATGAAGTGTGTCCTACATTTGGGGGTGAAAACTGTGCCACTTTTGCAATCTCGATTTGGGGGTCATATTTGTTTGGGGAGAACCCCTGTGTGGCTTTTACATTTTGCTAATTCGGGGGTAAGGAGAAAAACAGATTTTTAAATTACAACATACACTTTAGATGGAAATTTAAAGATGGACTTAGTTTGTCACAGAAAAGTGTGGAAATATGTAATTTGGTCCCTCTGTGAAAAGTGAATTGATTATTTGGTCAATACACACAATTAGGCAGAAAATTGACAGGATAGAACTGCAGCTCTTTCTAGCTGGGTTAGAAAATGAGGTCTTCATCCATCAGTGCAGGGTCTCCAATTCTATTAAGTCCCTCCGCATCCCCACCTAGAACTTAAAAATGTTTGTGTGCTCTGGAGATTTGACTTTCTGATCTTCAATATGTGTGTATTCCCCCAGTGGGATACCTGTAACAGCCTTGCCGAGCTACTTAAAACATTCATGGAAAAACACGAAATCTAGGCCAAAATAAATAAGATGGCTTAGTTCGTGCAACTTGCACGGGACAGACCGAGGACAGAAAGCTCGGGCGAGGCATTCCGGCGACAGGAAGCCCCGAGCCTGGGGCGCAGGGTACACAGGGCGCCTCTGCCCCACGGCCGGTTCTCGCGTGCGTGCATAGGCTGCAGGGGCTCCCCGCCGGCCCAGGGCCCCCGGCCGTGCCCCGCCGCCCCGGCCGCGCTCGGGGTTGATTCGTACCACCTTGCAAGGAAGTGAACGCTTCGCACGGGAAGGGGAGGCGCCAGAGTCGGCCGCTGTGCAGCTCAGGGGACGCCCGGGGCTGCTGCCGGCTCCGGGCGGCAGGCGATCGCCCGACGCGCGAGTCCCCTAGCTACCCACCCGCCCCCCCACCCCTTAAGAGAAGTCAAATCCGGCTTTTAGTGCCTGAGCCTGGGGAGGGTGGGGAATATCCGGTGCCTCTCCCGCGCCAGGAGGAAGGGGGAGGGCGGAGAGGATCCTTGGCTAGTCTGCGCCGAGCGGATTCAAACCAAAACAAAAAGATTAAAGGAGCAGCGGCCCGGGAGGCAGCGGTCCCGGGCCCGGACACCGGGGGCGGCGCGCCTGGGTTTCG
>NW_003852422.1:3906338-3925293 GCF_000181295.1 Otolemur garnettii
AGCCCAGCCGCCCGGGCTGGGCGCGACCCCGGCCAGCAGCGGCACGGAGAGCGGGCGGAGGCGCGGGCCATGCTGAGGCTGGCGCCAGCCGGGGCCCGAACCATCGTGGACATGTCGTACGCTCGCCACTTCCTGGACTTTCAGGGATCCGCCATTCCCCAAGCCATGCAGAAGCTGGTCGTGACCCAGCTGAGCCCCAACTTCCGCGAGGCCGTCACCCTGCGCCGGGATTGCCCGGTGCCGCTCCCCGGGGACGGAGACATCCTCGTCCGGAACCGGTGAGCCGGCACACCCCTCTCGCCCCAGTCCCCTGGCCCGGTCCCTGGCCCGCGCAGCGCCGCTCCTGCTGTCCCAGGCCCGCCGCGTGCCCACACCCCGGAGCGCGCTCAGGCGCACAGCCTGAGTTGGCGAGATCCCGGGAAGTTGAACCCGCCGCCATCTGGCGAAGGCGAATGTAATGCGACTTGCTAGTATGAATATCCGATGCCACCGAATGTCCTCATAACTGAGGGTTATTTTAATTTGGGATTCCCCTCCCCTCCTCCAACCCTCCCTCCTCCCCCTCCCGCTCCCGAAATAAAACCGACGGGACCCAGAAGGGGAGGCTCCCCGCCGGCCCACCCGCGCGCACCCATAGTTCCTGCGTTGACATAATCTTTAGGGTGGAGAAGGAACAGCCTGGACACAAGCTGCAACGTTTAGGTAAACGTCCTTTAGAGGAAGGAAGCTGGGGACCCGGCTGGCTTTTCCTGTCCCCTACAGGTTGGCAGCCGCCTGGAAATGGCGGAGCCTGTCTTTGGTTGTGTTTGTGTGCACCTCGCCTGCGCTGTCTACGTGTTGTCAGTGCCGTGTGACTGTTATTTGTCCCCTGAGTGTAACGACAGGCGTGCCCTGGGCAGCCGGGCCAGGGCTGGGGTAGGGCATTTTGCAGACTTTTGGGTGACTGACCTTCTGTGTTTTCCATTCCCACGGCACCCCCACCTTAACGTGTTTCGACCTCACTAATCTTTAGTAACTGGTGAAGCTACTGGGACGAAGGAGCCTCACTCTGTGTCAGTCTTGTGCCACTTGGGTCTCTGCTCGGTGCCTCCCCTGGCTGCCCGACCTGGCCGGGGCTAGGTACTGCCAAGTCCCATGAATGGTTACAATGTTGCATTTTTCAGGTTGAATAATCTTATCATTAAAAGAGCTAAGATAAGTTCTGACTGTAACTAAGTCGTAAATCCTGTGCTAAAAAGTACTGTAAGTCCCCTGCACAGGGGACAGAACAAAATGTACCCTTGCTAAGAAGTTTGGTGCAGCGTTTAACTGGGTCCATTTTGGAAACTCCTATCAGGCTTCCAGGTGCCGATCAGACAGATCAAACTTTTGGAAACTTGTTAGGAGCAGTGATTGAATGAACCGTGGGTGGAACTGGGGGGGCAGGGTGGGGAGTGTTACAGACAGTCTTGTGTGTGTATCCTTGAAAATGTTTGCATTTGCCTCTAACCATGGTGCAGAGAATGGCTTCACGATGTGATGAAATTCTGATGCCATGGAGAGTGAGAACGCCCTTCCCAGTTGGAAAGGAGGCTTGAGTGTGTGGGCACATAGAACAGACCAAATGCACCAGTGATTGAAGTTGAGATGAGACCAGACTGAGCAACTTTACAAACACTTCAATGGACACAAAGTTCCCCTCTGGCTTTTTTTTTTTCTTTTATCTTAGTGATAAAGTTTGCTGTTGACTGTGAACGATAATCTAAACAATCTAAACACACACACAACTAGGTGAATGAAATTCCTTTTAGAAACAGGGTATGATAGGGGAGTAGGTCACACAGAGGGGACAGGCTGGGGAAGGTATGAAGATAGGGCACTGCAGGCTACAGCCCACTGGAACCACACTTCAGCTCGGCTGAGCCCGGTCTCCTGGGCCTCTCTACCTGCTGGTGTTAACCAACTCCTGGAATTTCTTTACTCTTTGGGTTCCTCTCCCCTTCCCCTTCTGATCCCTCATTTCCTCCTCCCCCAAGGGCTGCTCTCCCCCATCACGGGTTGGGTAGCCAGAGAGCCCTGGGCAGCCTGCATGGATCACCAGGGTTGGTCCCAAGTCCAGAGCAAGGAGGATCCCTGGATTCAGCAGTAGGGGCCTGGAGCCCTGGCTCCCATGTCTGCACCCCATCAGTTTGGATTACTTTAAAATTCATGCCTTTTTTGTGCCCCCATGGATGCCAACAATCCTGTTAATATAAATAGTATATTTACAAGAGCAACTTAACCTCTAACTTATATCTTGAATCTCTAGCAGAAGAATGGGGACAGTTTTCTTCTAGTTCAGAAGGAGTGCAGAATCTTGCCCCCACCCCTTCTCCTACTCTGTTGGAAAACCTATTCCCACCACCAAATTGTATGAAGATCCTTTATTCTTGCAAACATTGTCAGTGGGAGTGGCACTTTCTGAATTTTTATAAAAATAGAGGTGTAATAATTCAATGAAGGGTTCTTTTTAATCCCAGACTAAATCTCCCCTGAGCAGTGTTAATTGCATTAAATTTTTATTCAAGCACTTCTCATTTTTATCATAATAAAATCTGCTCTAAAGTCAATGGATGAAGCCTAACTTCGCTTGTTTGAAAGGTGTCTTCCCGGTTTAACTGTAATCAGTCGGACTTTCTTTCAGGGAACCACTTCTGTATTTCATTCCACCCTAACAGAAAATACGCTTTCCTCATTCACTGGGAGAGAAGTGCTTGTGAGCTAGACACTGGTTTAAGAAAATGAAGTTTGCCATTTAGAGAAGGTATGAAGGGGGAGTGTAAGACCCCTGTGGAATGTATAATTGATATTCCTTTATCCGGTCCTCACCTTACTGGGCTGAGTCCGGGGGCAAGTTGGGGGCTTCCCCTCTGCTCAGCCCGGAGGGGAGAAAGGGCGGGAGACGACCCCAGGTTAAGTCAGTTTGTGCACTATTTTTAGCTTTTTTCGTAAGAAGGTGACAGACTATTCCGTTTCCAAATATTTCTAACGATTTTCTGCTCAAATTTAAGATAATGGAGCAAAGAGTTTGCGGGAAAGGCGAGGAGAAGGTGGGGGATGGGGAAGGCGTTTTTGATCAACGGTTGTTGCTCACGGAGGGGAACGGTATTTCTGCTGACTCTCCAGGACGAGATTTTTTTTCTTCCTTTTTTCTTTTTCTTTTCTTTATTTTCTCTCTTCTTTTTCTTTTTTTGAAGGACAGTCTGGGCTGGACGACTTTGTTTTGTCCCTCATCATTGGGAGGCTTTTACTCTGGACTTGAGTCTCCTTGTGTTGGTTTTGTGCAGAGGTTTCCCGCCCCTCCGCGGGCTCGCCCAGTTTCACAATAAACATGACCTGGGGTAGCACCCTTTTAGTGTGAATACACTGAATGACCGGACGGGTATATATTTAGGGAATGTCTGCTCCTGTCCCATTGTCTTTCCGGGGTCCTGGATTTTAGTCTTTTGAGCAGATCCCCGTCGGACTGTGAGACTCCTGCGCTCACTACACGCACACGTTTCCCATTAAAGAGGGTACGGCGAGGGTCTCCAAATGAGCACACCCTTCCGAGCGCGTCTATCTGTTCCCCCCATGGCTCCACATCCTCGCCTGTCCCCCGCTTCCCGACCCAGGCCCCCTTCCCTTGGCGCCCGCTGCCTTTGAACTTGTTTCTGGTGGCGCAGAAGGTGCGGGCTTCCGACCCTCGGGCAGCTGCTTCTCAAAGCCCAGGTAAGAACCAGGCGCGTCCGGGGCTGTGACAGGTACCCACCAGCCGCCGAGAGAAAGCAGTATCAGATGAGAGTCCCGGGAGAGGTGAGGGTCCCCGCAGGAGCGGCTAGGAGGGACCCAGGAGAGGGCGCGGGGCGCGAAGCTGAGCGGCTCCGGGCTGTCCCCACCAGCCCGAGCCTCCTTTGCCGATTTAGGAGACGACTGCGCATGGAGGGTGGGGTGGGGTAAAGGACCGAGGTGAGAAATAGCGTAATTTGAGAGGCCAAGGTCACGGTCACGAAGCCCGCCGGCCCTGTCTGGAACCGCAGCGTCCAAGTGCGGCTCTTGCTCAGGACTTAGAACTAGTTCGCCGGGCGGAGCTCCGCGCGGGCTCAGGGAGTAAAGGGTGCAGCCGAGTGCGCTGGCTGGTTCCCCTGGCCAGCCCGAGGAGGCCGAGTTCACGACCTCAGGCCCGGGCAGTGGCCACTCCATTCCGGCGCCTGGCCAATTCAGCTGTAGCATACCCTGGGAGTTGGGGTTGTTGATCGCCCCTCTCCGTGGTGGCAGTGGGGAGGCCGCAAGACTGTATGGGTCGAGCCGAAAGAGGTGCCCCGGCACTTCCAAGGAATTCCGGCCTAGAAGCACTTATTTCTGGCGCCCAACAGGCTGGCCCGGGCGCACCGAGGCCGCCACAGAGGAGATGGCGAGCTGGACCGGTTCGTGGGGCCCTGCATTGGCTCCAGCGCACGCCTGTGCTCATAGCCACGATGTTTGGTGTGATTTTTCAGGCAAAGCCCCCTGGCAAACTCAAGCTGCATCTGATCAGCTGCGGGGACCCCAACTCCCATCATAACCCCCACAGCCCTGCAAACCTGGCCTTTGCTCACCCCGTCCAGCCCGCGTGGCTCTCTGGGTGCTTTCCTCCAGCGCTTCTAGGGACTCGGCAAACCACAGCCTGGGGCGGGGAGAGGGGCAGTCACACTTTCCTCCCACGGAGCCCCCGAGGCAGCCCTCTTGCAAGGTGAGGAGGATGCCACAGGGGCTGGTCTCCACTGGGGCGTCCCTCAGCGCCTAAGTGGGGGGCGGCTCCCCCACAGAGGAGTGGCCTCTCCAGCAGAGACACCCGGAAGGGACAAGCGGGCGGGCGGGGCAGGAGCCTGGGAAGGGTTAATAGCGGGCAAAAGATCTCAGAGAACAGAACTGATAGCCCGGGGTCTTCTGTCCACCCACCTCCGAGGCACCCCCAGGCCCTTTCCCAGAGTTGGCTGTACAGCCCGAGGCAGGAGCATCAGTGCCCAGACTCACTGCAGCTGGACACTGCCCTGGGCTGTGGTGTGAGGCCCAGAAGCAAACTCTGACCCTTGTTAAATACACCAGGCCTTGAGAGTTATGTAAATGTAAAGGAAAGATGGCAGGCCTCGCTCTCTAAAAATAGAATGTAGGCATCTTGGTGTTATGTGCCAAATGAGAAACCAGCAAAAATCATCCCTCCCTCTTCTGGTTACCGTGTGGCGTTTATGGGTTTGGAATTCGGAGGCTGTAACCGAGGCTGTGTGGGGTGCTGACTTCTGAATGGGGCAGAAAGAAATTGTTTCCTGCTTTTATTTCTACACCAGGTAGAGACTTCTCTGTACTGTAGATAATACAGGGGGTAATGACAAGACAGTATAAGCGAAAAGTGTTACCCACAGTATAGCAAAAATGTCCCCTATACAGGGCAGTTTGGCTTTATTAAGTTAAATTACAAGTGAATTCTTTTCAAGGACCTATGTAACAGCTTTCTTCCTACCACCAGACACTGCCACCTTTCACTTCAGTACAGGTGGAAATGACATTTTTAGGGTCCTCCATTATGTGGCTAAGCCACCTCCTGACACTCGGTAAATGGGTTTCCTCCCTAAGAATCAGGATATTTTTGTTATGAGGTATACCAAGGTGAAAAAAAGCTGAGAAAAATATGGGCCTTTGCAATTAAATTGAGTCTGGATACCAAAACGAAAATAATCATCTGGTATTAATCAAGTTGTGTCTCTGCTTCATGTTGGGGAAAAATAGAGTGGCGACCTGCTTTCCTTTTCATCTGAGAAGGACTGTAAAATGTTGAATGTTTCATAACACTCTACCCAATTTTTGTTCAATTCATCAAAATGCATATTTTCATACTGGACATAGTTACATCAGAAAGAAAATTTGCTGCAGCCACTTTAACAATGTTTCAAACAGCCCTGCAGTAACGTGTAGCAACCAGTGACCTTGCACGCTACATCAATCTTTAATAACATCATTGTCATTACTATTATTATCTTAAGTGTTAAATTGTTGCCAGAATCAATACAAGTCTACTTCTTTGAATATATTTTATCCCAGTGTTGTTTTTAACATCTTTGTTAAGAGGCCAATTAATTTCCAACTCACAGCTCCAGTGAAGTTTGTATATAATGAGAGCTTCCTGACTGTTGGGTGAATATGTGCTTATTTCTCCTTTCGAAAGAAAGAGGACGGGCAAAAATAAATGGTGTGTGAAATAAATAACTTGCTGTTTAAGGTGATCTGAAATTATTCCCAAACTGACGAAGGAATAAAATATACCAAAACTGAGTGCAAATCACTGTTGAACTAATACTTGTTTAGTTTCTTTTTTTCATCTGGAAAGCGGGACTAATTTTCTTGAATTCTATCACATTGTACAACTTAGCACCCACTCTATAGTCACTAAACAGGGTGTGGCAACCTTAACAACAACAGCATTGTAAAGTATCTCTTTCCTTTCTTCTAGATTTGTTGGTGTTAATGCCTCTGACATCAACTATGCAGCTGGCCGCTATGACCCTTCAGTTAAGACCCCCTTTGACATAGGTTTTGAAGGTGTGGGTGAGGTGGTAGCCCTGGGCCTGTCTGCCAGTGCCAGATACTCAGTTGGCCAAGCTGTAGCTTACATGGCACCTGGCTCTTTTGCTGAGTACACAGTTGTGCCTGCCAACATTGCAACCCCCGTGCCCTCTGTGAAACCTGAGTATCTCTCCCTGCTGGTAAGTGGCACCACCGCCTACATCAGCCTGAAAGAGCTCGGAGAACTGTCTGAAGGGAAAAAAGTTTTGGTGACAGCAGCAGCTGGGGGGACAGGCCAGTTTGCCGTGCAGCTTTCAAAGAAGGCCAAGTGCCATGTAATTGGAACCTGTTCTTCTGATGAAAAGTCTGCTTTCCTGAAATCTATTGGCTGTGATCGTCCTATCAACTATAAAACTGAGCCCATGGGTACCGTCCTTAAGAAGGAGTACCCCAAAGGCGTCGACGTGGTCTATGAGTCCGTTGGGGGAACCATGTTTGACTTGGCTGTAGACGCCTTGGCTGCCAAAGGGCGTCTGATAGTCATTGGGTTTATCTCTGGCTACCAAACTCCAACTGGCCTTTCGCCTGTGAAAGCAGGAACATTGCCAGCCAAGCTGCTGAGGAAATCTGCCAGCATCCAGGGCTTCTTCCTGAACCATTACTTGACTGAGTACCAAGCAGCCATGGACCACTTGCTCAAGATGTGGGAAAGTGGAGACCTGGTTTGTGCGGTGGACCTTGGAGATCTGTCTCCAGAAGGCAGGTTCATTGGCCTGGAGTCCGTATTCCGTGCTGTCAGTTATATGTACATGGGAAAAAACACTGGAAAAATTGTAGTTGAATTACCTCACTCTGTCAACAGTAAGCTGTAAAAACAGAATAATGACATAAATCAAAGAAAAGAAAATGGGCACTTTATGCCTCAGAATTACTCAAATCAATTTATTTTTAGTTGGTAATGGATATATTTCTTTAAACAAAAGTAAGGTGTTAATGAAGGTTTCACTCTCCGTCTATCTTTTTGTTCCTCCCTTGGGAAAAAAAATGTGCTAATAAAACTTCTCTCGATGGCTAAGAGGTAAAATGTTTACATTCAGTTCTTTAGTCGTGGACAATCTCATTCCGGATTTTATTGTTCCAGGGAACTAAATGAATTCCTGATGCAAGATCTGATCAAATCAGTATGTCTTCAGCTTGATTTTCAAATCAGTCTTGGAAGTAGTTTGCAAATTCTTCTTTGTTGGGAGAATTTGGTCACATGCTAATCAGCCATCCCTAGGTGAGAGATGTAGAGAAAGTCAGCCAGACACACGTGTTCTGAGTCCATGTCCTCAGGAAATGGCCCTTGTTTTTTCTATAAGTCATTAAATATCTAAATAGAAATTTGTGGTAATCCCCCCCTAAAAATTTTGATTTTGTTATTAGAAAAATGATTTAGTGAACCCAGATGTATTTTAAAGAAGTGTCTATTATTTAATGGCTTTTATCTACCATCATCCTGGTGAGGAACATGTGAATGGAAAATCTCTTCCCTCTTAAGAAACAAATTAGTATTGAAAACTTATGTAGACAGAAAGCAGGTTAGGGGAACTGCAGAGGGGGACTCTATAAAATTAACAGAACGTTTCCCAGGAAAGGGGAAGGAGTGTGCTGCACTCCGAGTGAGGGTTCAGGTAACAAAACACAGGTCACAGAAGGGAAAGCACTCTGGGCACACCCACCGCCAGGGGTGAATGCCGTCAGTGTGCCTGGCACGGGATCGTATCGGATAGCTCTGGGCACCATAGGGACCCAAGTGACCTAAAATAACGATACATATGCTTCTCCTTAGAGGCTTTCAGGCGTGGAAAGACAGAATTCTGTGTCCCCATTTCACATCTCCAAATATTCTGGGGGAACGAGATGCTGGTTGTCACTGTCGCCTGATGTGAACACACAGCTCCCGCCCACGCGTGCAAAGCAGTGAGCCCTGTGCCTCCCCCCCGAAGCTCGTCCCTGGCCAACTTGCTTGCCTCCGCACCTCCCGTGCCCCAGCACTGCTGCTGCTCTCCTCCTTACACTGAAATCCCACATGCCTTTCTAATTGAAGGTGAAGCCCACCAGGTTATTTTCCAGAGGCTTGGGTTTCAGTGTATCTAACATGCTCAATTAATAGGAACGCAATTAAAGGTGCTCCAGGAAAGTTGGGGACCATATTTAATTTTTCTTTCCTTCCATCCAAGGAACAAGGAAACCCTCCCGCCGAATGGCTGTTAGTATCTATTTTACAAGATTTACTCATTTTCAGGTACCTAATGTAGCTGCTAGCATGCATGCACAACAATACAATTTATATGGTAAATGGAACCAAATAATGGCTTCACTGAATGTTATGGCTGCACTGAAGGGAAATGTCACGGTAAATAGCTGCCAAATTATGGATCATGCCGAAGTGTCACAACTGCACTAAAGACAAATAGCACTAGAGGCTATTGCCACTGTGACGTGTTTGAGTTATGAAGAAGGGTAGCAGCCCGATGTGGAGCGCTCTGTGTCCTCATTATAGCAAAGGGTTACTGGTACAGGGGACAAGGAAAGCTCGTCCAATGTGGTGCTTAGTTATTAATCTGTCCCTTTCAGACCTAACAGCTGTAGCAAAACGGAAAGAGACTTTCCCTCGCTTTAGACACACAAACAAACAAAGGGTTTTACAAATGTAACTGTGCACAGGAAGTGACTGGGAATGGGAAAATGTTGTAATAAAATTAATCAAAGAATATTATTAAATTTAACATAGTCTATGTCTGAAAGGCTTAGTTGCTTCTTATGCAGATAGATGTGTGAAATCTCAGCAGAGACGTACTTTCTCCCCGTGTGAGGACCCGAGGAGGCAGGACGTTCCCAACTAAATTGCTTCTTCTAAACCAAAGTGAGCCCCGGTTTCTTTCATTTTAATGGGAGGCTAATAAAGATGAAAGGCCAACATTTTAACTGATGGATCCCTTAAGCTACAGAATAGAAATTTATTATGTTTTCAGGGAATATACTAAACTCAGCTATGTAAAAATAAAATTCAAACACCCAGGTTTAAAGTAAAATATAATCTGAAAACCTCATGTTCCCCAAACTAAGAAAGCTGAGGGCATGCTGTTTTCATTTATTCTTAGAAAATAAGCATGAATGATTCCGCCCATTCAGATAATGCCAAAAATATGTTTAAACTTTTTTTTTTATTCTTTTGAAAAATGATTTGTAAATTGAGGGTCATAGTGCAGCGTCAGTTTCATCTTCCGGGATTACTGTTCGGGGTGAGCCTCCAGTGGAGGGTGAGACTGCTGTGGGCTCAACACCTTTCTTTGGGACTGTATTACATATCATGAGAAGTGCATCCATAATTCAGGGCAATTGTCTTTGTTTTAGAGAAGGGTCCGGGGTAGAACAATCACAGTAGATAAATTATTTCTCAGTGCTCAGTGTGCTTCTCTGCACACCCGGCTTAAGGTCATTGGCCGGGCAGGGTGGAAGGAGCCCACCAGTCCCTTACCGTTGGGTTATAACTTCTTAAGAGCCAAATGCTCTTCCTTCAAACCTGGGAAAAATACCAACAGTGTCATTTTGGGTAGTGAATGCTTTTGCTTAACTGATTTCAACATTAAAAAAAAAAAATCCAGGGAATAGTTTGCAAAGACGTGGTGGAAGTTTTGCATGATATGTTCTATAAATTGTGATTCTGTGATTTCATCTGAATGAAGTTTCTCCAGAATGGAACAGCTCCTCTGTAAATGGTCATTAGTATTACATTCAGTGTTTATCTAATGAAAGCGCAGTGACAAGTAGCTGCTTCTTATTAAAATGAAAATCTTGCATCATGTACTTGAGGAACATTCCAGCTAATGAGGATGTAACATCCTCGGTACAACACAGGCCTTCTTTTTGTGCTCATACCACAAGATACTGGAAACGGGGCAGATGATACCACTGAAGACACATGCCTGCTTAGGGATCTATTTTTTGGATTTCTGCTCCTGGCTTTTGTTTGGGTAACATTGACAATGGTCACCTACTTGTACGTAGGTAATGTTTTTAACCCGATTCGCATGAATTTACTACAGTCTGGCTTTCCTTTAAAACAAGGTTGGTGCTAAATACTGAAAATGTTTCTCTTGATCACTTTACCACATAGGCATATGGGACAAATACCATATTTTAGACATATATAAAAACACAGGAGCTATGTGCAGCTTTCAGCATGAACACAATGAAAGACAAGCACTGTCACCTTCCGATGATAATTTCCTCGATGCTACAGGTGTTGTGAACACAACTCAGACACAGAATGGCCTGAGTCAATGGACTCACAGTCTCTCTTTTCTGCGTGTTCTGTCTTGTTTTGTTTAATACTTTATTGCACTGAGTACTTATTTAAAGACAAAAGACTTTTCCATGCCAATTTCATGGGCTTTTTTTTAAGGTACATTTTCTGTAACTAATTTCTTGGTTATGGCCCAGAATAAAATGTTTAGGATCAAATTTCAAAAGTCAAATGCAAAACTGGATTATCGATACCCTTAGTATAGTCATTTTAAACTTCGAATGCTGTTTTTACTAGATGTTTAGCATCAAATTTTTTCACCTCATAAAAAGAGGAATGCTTGGCATGAGAATCTTATTGCTGTTACCATGGAGAAACTATGGAACCTTGGCCAAAAAATAAATAAACAAAAATTATATAAAACATAAACAACTAACGCGCATCAATTCAAGTGATTCTCGGTGGTCGACAGTTGAAGACTCAGAGAAGATCAAGGAAGATGCTTGAGTCTTCTGTTTGAGGTTTTCACTAGCACTGAGTAGCTAGTGAGATGTGGCAGCAAGATTAAAGGAGACCTGTGTCCACACTGACCCGGCACTGGCTTGTGCCCATCACAGACTCACCCTTCAGTGCTAACTCACCACGTCCCAGGAGACAGGCGTGTCCTTGGGAAGCGTGTAGGGCCAGCACTATGTGACTAGTTTGGGGGGACCAATAGGTGTTTCAGGGAGAAATCCTGCTCCGGAAGTGCAGAAATTTGAACCCAGGCCCCTCCGAAGTAAAAGCTTCTCTTGAAGGACACTGACAGCATCTATCCATCTGCCAACATGAAATTCAATGAATAATTAAAACACTCCCTGCTGACAAGTGGTAGCATCAGGTAAGAAAGACAGATTTGTGCTCAGAGCTCAGGAAAAGCGTCCGCCAAGTTGCTAGTTACTGTGCCTTATTCTCTGCACGGGAAGAGCTGGACAGAATCTTAGAAGGACTCGCATGAACAGTGTTTTGGTCACTGAAAGATGAAGAAACATGCTCAGAAAATGAAAGGAGTCCCACTCAGAAGAGCACTTGCCTGGCACCCTGCATGCTGACGCCTTGGGGACCCTGCAGACCTGCTCCCGGGGTAGCTGTAGCCTGCAGATATTGGGAACTAGAGGAGCCTGCATCCCTCTCTGGCTCGTGTAAATGAGGAGACCTCATTGCCCCTTAAACAGCAATATTTGGGATTTAGGGAATAATCTAGTTATACCCATTTTACATAGTGTAAGTGAAGAAACTGGGACCCAGAAAGATCAGCTGCCTTGTTCCAGGTCACAGAGTCTGCTGGGCTCGCAAGTGACGCTGGAACACAGGTGGGCTGCATACCCAGCACCTCTGGCCACCTCTCCAGCATCCTTTCTATCATTTGTCAAGGGCCCTCAGTATATGACCAACTAAGAGTGTTACAGAAAAATAAGTGACCTTTGTTATAAATCTTTTTGTGAATGAGATGATGGTAACTCCAATAAAAGTATCACAGTTCTGGCCACAAAATGTGTCAACTCCTTAATCCAGCATAAATTAGGATTCAGATAATTTGATTCCCTGTGATCTAAGTATCACGATCCTTTGAAGAGAGAAAAACACTCAAAGGAATGAGTGCCAACAACTGAGTTTTAATGTATAAGGAAGATCTCATCGCCTATCAATGTATTCATGTGTATCAAATGAAGAAAATCACACATGGACCTTTCATGCGTTCGTTTCCTAGAATGACTTCACCTGCTTGTTTTTGCCTGTAGAAAGCTGATATCTGACCATCACAGTCTTTGCCTTCAGAGAAAAATATCTAGAATGTGAATTTGCTGTTCCACTTGAAATGGAATTCTGACTCGTACAGACTCAGCTCCTTGGGGGGGGATGGATTTATTCACCAGGGGCAAGAAGTATTTGAAGGTGAAGGGGATACGTGTGGGGAAGACATCAGTGGGTCCATGTCTCATCCTCACATGTGGCAAGAATCACATACTCTGCACAAGTGACAGATCATAATTAAGGCTCAGAAACCAGCCCTTCAGAACCACATGACATTGAACATTCACATCTTTCCTCATCACTTCTGCCTTCCTTCCCTCGAACTCATGCATAACAAACGTAAACTTTCAACTTTACATGAGCAAATCCTTTCCCAATAGAAACAGTGTCTTTTAACATTGAAAAGCCACTTCACAGGAACGGCAACAATGTCAAAGGCAATCACATTGTGTAGAAAACCTCATTTCTCACCGGGGACTGGTAGCAATCGTGTTCTTCTATATGTTGCTGGAATTTACATTTGGAAATTGAATTGTCTCCTTGAGGGTTTTTACTCAAAGTAACTTTTGGAGAATTACTTACATCCAGGTACATCAGGATACAAGGAATGGGGGTGAGCTGAAGGAGCCCCAGTACCACCCTGCCAGGAAGAGGTGCTCACACTCCAGCAGCAGTAAGTCAGCACACCTCCATTATTGTTATCGAGGAACGTTTACCATTTCAGCATTGACACATGCTTTCACAGCACCTGGCAACTTATTTGACATATCTGATCACAGTGCCACTATCTTTCCCTCTTTACTATTGAACAGGTGAAGATGAATGATTTTCATTTTAGAGATGGAAAAATTAAAGCATAGGAAAATGACTTGCCCAAGATCACTTAATCACTGGCTGAACAGAGACAGGGGCCCACAGACAGTTCTCAGATCAAGGCTGCTTTTCCCTGGAGTGGGGTGCTGCTCAGACCTTGGAGCATACACACGATACCTGTCCAAATGCTGGTCCTGGTCCCCAAGGTCCAGGGTGGGGCCCAGGCACCTGCAATCCCCCACTGATGCGGGTGCCGCCAGCCCAGGGACACACTTTGGGAAGCAAGATTACACTGGCTTTGAAGAGATCCCCTTCATGTGAATGTTACTGTCTTTGCATTACTATTATTATTGTTGCTTAATATTTCATTGCAGAAATCGTCTGACTTCTTTTCTGAATCTTCGTTCGGAAGATTCGTTCTGAATCTTTTCTTTTCGAATCTTCGTTCGTTCTTTATGAGGTTTTTGTTTCTAGTCCTTATCTTAAACATTGTTATTGTTGTTAAATTTTAAGCCTTTTAAATTTTGTGACGGCAAAAAGTAGAAACCTAATAAACACATGTATATGTAAAAATTAAAAAAATAATAAATTTTAAAAAAAGAGAGATTCCCTTTATACAAAATGCTGCTTTATCAGACATCTTGGAGCAACCTGCAGGCCGCCTAGGTATGTGTATAAATTGCAAAAAGAAGGGTTTGATGTAACTATGAAAATGGCTTTTTAAAATCACATTTCCAACTTCTTTAAAGGTTGAGAAGGCTTCTGGAAGCCTGCATATCTGATTCTCAGAAGGAAGTCCAGACTCAGAGCTGCTCAACCGCAGGAGACCAGCAGGCCTGGGCCTCTGCACCCACTGCCAGTCCAAACAGAGGCCCAGCTAAAGGAACCTCGGCCCCTCAGTGTTTTCCATCCACTTTTCTGATCTAATTCTTTGTCATGACAAAGCTGTCCTCCCCCTGGCCAGTGGTCACCAATTAAACCTCAGTCGTTTTACTGAAGCATTAAGTTAAAGTGCTGGGCCCGCCGTCACCCGCACAGCCCATGTTAGTGTGATACTTTACAACTGCCCCGATAAAAGGGAAACACCCAGTTTATGTCGCCTTTGGGTCAGGTCACTTGGAACACACAAGTGACTTTTTATTTAAAGATCAGCACATAGAAATTATAGTAATTTAAAAGGCTGTGGCCTTCATAAGGGAAAAGTTATAATCCATACAAATGCTTCCTACTATACCACCACAATGGTCGGAGAAAAAGCTGTCTGTCTAGGATGAGGGTAACATCAGGAAAGAAGCTAAATGACTTGTAGATAAAAATTTGATTTCAGGGGTTTACAAATAGCCCCAAATGTGGAGGAGAAGCAGAGTCAGTCCCATTTGTGCCGTGTGGCTCTGTGCAAACCACATGCATCTGAGTGCCTGTCCTTCAGCCTAGATGTAGGGCCCTGGCTGCAGCTGGAACAGCAGCCACATGGAGTTCCCGTCCTGCCTTCACTACCACCCACTAAAGAGACCACAAAGCCAAGCAGAGAGCATCTGGGCAGATGGCTGCTCACAGGGCCAACAAGAGAAAACCAGTCCCCTTATGTGCACATCACAGAGTCAAGTGCAGGTCGGGGCAGTGGCATGGCCACTGATGACCTCAGAAAATGTCAGGTAGCAGTGAGGATGGTGGCAGGCAGCTCTCCAACAGCACACCACAGGATTGCTCTCTGCCTGAGACTGCCCATCAGAAAACCAGGTGAGCCCATTTGAGCAGCTGGAATTCTAGTGAATGTGGGTCGGGCTGGTGTCAGGTGTTCCCTTTGTTGGTGCAACAACCAAATACAGTTGTCTCACCAGCAGTTTGGGGTTCTGTTGGCATCAATCCAATGTGGACTTAACACTACCCCCCAAAAATCCCCCAAGTGCTGGGCTTCTTCAGAAGTCCCAGTGGTGTCTGACAGTCAAGCATTGGGATTTGGAAGTCTGTGGACTAGTCTGACCCTACACACCACAGAAAGTTATACTGATCCTCAAGCTCATAGGAAGTACCCATCAGCAGGAAGAATGGAGGAGTGGACAGGTGAATGAACACTAAATCTTTGGACAAAGTAAGAAGGGCTATTAGGTAAGAGTAAACTAGAATAATTAGAGAGATGTCCATCCTTCCAATAAGAGGTTTTGGGGGATTTTGATCTATGTATGGCTCCCACGTGAGAGGACTCTGGTTTTCGTTTGTTTGTTTGTTTTTATTAAGTCAAATACACACAGATCATGAATACATACATTCATGCATATGTGGGGTACAATGTGATGGGTTTTTAATACAATCTAATGTGGTTACATCAAACCAATCAACATAGCTTTCACCTCATTTACTTGATTATTGTGCCAGAACATCTATGTTCTACATTTCACAGATTTGACTTGTACCCCTGTCATATGTTCCGTAGGTGTGATCCCTCCTTTTACCCTCCCTCTGTCGAACCTCCCCCGTCCCCTCCCGAGGACTCTGTTTAATTGGGGAAGGTGCCGTCTGGAGAGGCATCTCCAGGTGGTCGGACTGAACTCGGACCCCACCTCTTCCACCTACTGGCACCACAACTTTGGGCAAGATTCTAACCAACAGGAACCGCAGCCGTCTTCTGTGCCGTCTGTCATCTCTCGAGGGGGATAATAATGATGCTGACCCATGGCGCAATCGCAGAGTCTGCGGGGCCCCTGCCGCTCCCAAGGCCAGCTCCTTACCCTGCCTCCCTCCAGGAGGAGAGGGCACAGCAGACAATCTCTGCAAACAACACGGTGCTGGAGGTCTCCCCAAGAACGAGCTGACCCCCATGCTCTGACCCTGGACAGAAGGTCACAGCACTTCAGTTTTAGAAAAGTAAGAGGAAATACCACTAAGTGAGCAGCAGGTTTGTGAAATTCATGACCCCAGGGTCCTCCCCACCCAAAGGTGGAAGGAGCTAATTACCTTTCTAACCGGAATAAAATTAACCTGTAACAGGCCCACAGTAGATTACTGTAAAAATCTAGCAGATAGGATACTTTTGGGTACAGTATCAGAAAATCCAACTAAACCTGGCTTAAATAATATGGTATAAGTATACAACTAATAATACTGATGTGAGTGGAAAGTTCAGAGATGGATCAGCTCTCAGGTCCGGGTCGATCAGGGACTGAGCCCATCTCTCTGGGGTTCTCTCCACCGCACTCTCCTCTGTGTCATTCCCAGATGGCTTCCTTACCACTGCCTGCAAGGACAGACTCTGCTTCCACCCACCCAGACCCCCAGACAAAGTCCCAGAAAAAGGCCTCTGCCTGGGCTGGGTAGGGCCAAGCCAAGAATAGACTATCAGAGGAATAGATTTCCCTCTGGGGACAGGGCCAGGCCCACCTCTACCACAAGACACCCCCATTTCTGTTAAGAAAAATAAAAGGCAGAATGGAGGTCGCGAAGGCAAAGTGCTCCCTGCTTTGTGATCAGAGAGTTCTGGAACAACTGTGATAAGGCAGAACCACTGCTGCACCTCTACCCCTTCTGGGGCTGAGGGGAGGTCTCCGGAAGGGCTCACATTGCAGGTAGAATTCTGCAAGATCCTTGGAGGAGGAACCAAGGGAGTCACTTCTGGGTCTTCAGTGCCAAGGACAATATCTGGCACCCCTGGCACTTACTAAAGGCTCGCATGGACAGCTGCATCAGGGGCTGACCCAGGACCAGCTGCCCTCTGTCCCCTGCTCCTGGCTCTCCCATTCCCGGCTGTGTAAGCATCAGGGGGAGGGACCCTGCAGAGCGGCAGGCCTGAGAGGGTTTTGTGGGGTGCCCTGGGGTACTGACAATCCCGACTTAGACTGTCACTCTGCTTCAGCAAAGGAGATGATCTTGTTATTATTACTATTAGTTCATAAGGAAGAAACAAAGAAAGCACGGCTCAGGGAAGTTTATCTTGGGCACTGATCTTACACTTGTTCATCTGCCTCACCTTCTCACCACTCCTGAAATGAGTGTTTTGGCACCAGGGCGGTCCCCAGAGCGCCGGCCACCACAGACAGGGCCAGAGCCGAGGCTCTGCCTCCCATTCTCCAGCAGAGCTGTACCTCGCAGACCCACACAGGCAGGAGTGAAACTGGGATGGTGCAGCACCCACCATCGGAGAAGAGGCCTCCCCAGCCCAGAGTGGGGGTGCTAACCTCTTCCCTCCACTCAGAGCCCTCAGAGCAAGCCCACCAGTGTAAGGGACCTTCAGGAAACCAAGTGCCACCAGAGGAATGTGTCTGGAACCATCATTACCACATCACCAGTAGTCACTTTAACTCTTAAAGTTTCTGTTTATGATACGGTTTAAAGGGAAATGTATAGTTAATCACTTTCCCAAAATGAAGGCTGGCCAAGGAGTCAGGCTTAACCCCTCTTTGATGAAATGACTCATGGCTGTTTATAAATCGTGTGAGGGGTGGGGAATGGAACACCGTTCCTCATGGCTTCTGTGAAGACGAGAAGTTTTCCACCTGACAGGACTCACAGGTCCTGGCTTTGTGTTTTGATCGTTTTCCCTACAGCGTCTGCTTTTGCATTTCCCCCTTGGATGAGAGAAAGCTACTTATTTATGACGACAGAATCACGGGTGTCTAGACCCCAGGGGGACCTCTGAGATCATTTAGTCTCCCTCCCTCTCTTTGTAGGGAAGAAGCTGAAGCCCAGAGAGGCATGGCAGCTCCCCATAGACACACAGCCCTTCTGTAGCCCTGCAGCCCCGGCCCAGCTGTCTGCCTGCCCCTTACTTCCCACAGGACAAAAAGCACTGCAAAAAAATTTGTTTTAAATAAGACGAAGCATTCTTTTTCTAGGGCTTGTTATTCTAAGGTGATCAACCCATTAGAATGTCCACTGCAGAAGGTCTGTGATAATATTTGGTAGAAAATTCTTTCACTTAAAAGCTTATGAGGAGGTAAAGGACCCATAGCCAGGCCTGCCACTGAGAGCGAGCCCATGTGCTCCACAGAAGCACTTCATCTGTTTTCCACCACGGAGGACATGTGGGGAGTAAACACCACACTGGGCTCGCTTGGCCTAGGAAGGGACCTCAGCCAGAAATCCCCCTTTAGCACCATGTGGCTGGGGCCCTTCCCTGCCAGCCGGGGACCAAGGGCCAGGACCAGCAAAACATCAGTTCCGTGGGCCACAGCAAGACCACCGCTGATGGCATACTTATTCCCCAGTACACAATTGTCCTTGCCAGGAAGATGGAGCAACACTGACCCCATGAGAGTACTGTGAATGTACAAAGTCCCAGGGCTTCAGCTACCCAGAGCCAAGGCCAAGGCCAAGGCCAAGGGAACTGCATCCCTGTTATCCACTCACCTGAGGTCCTGAGCCGCATCCCTGTTATCCCACTCACCTGATGTCCTGAGCCGCATCCCTGCTACCCACTCACCTGAGGTCCTGAGCCGCATCCCTGCTACCCACTCACCTGAGGTCCTGAGCCGCATCCCTGTTACCCACTCACCTGAGGTCCTGAGCCGCATCCCTGTTACCCAC
>NW_003852422.1:3925428-3951321 GCF_000181295.1 Otolemur garnettii
GTCCTGAGCCGCATCCCTGTTACCCACTCACCTGAGGTCCTGAGCCGCATCCCTGTTACCCACTCACCTGAGGTCCTGAGCCGCATCCTTGTTATCCACTCACCTGAGGTCCTGAGCTGCATCCTTGTTATCCACTCACCTGAGGTCCTGGATGTCAGAGGGAGTCGACAGGAACTTCAGCTAGCAGATGACAAAGAGGAGTCAAGTTGGGCCCACGACGTGCCCAGGTGTGAAAGGTCACTGCCAGGAAGCCCAACAGCTGTGCCTAGGCTGGACCAGAGTCTCTCTGGGTGAGGGACACCAGCAGAGGGCAGGGAAACGCCCAGTCTTCATGGTTCCCTGGCAGAAGGACCGTGTGCATGGAGAGCCCACAGCTGAGCAAGGCCGTAAGCAGGTGGCTGCCTGGGTGCAGAGGACACACAGATGTGCACTGTCACCCCAGGTCCCAGGAACACTGTGCTCATCTCGTCTGAGCTGTTGGAAGGCCGTGTCATCAAAGGTGTCAGTCCCTGGCTGCACAGGTGCTGTGCTGTTGGGCCAAACCTCACAGTGTATGCCAGTCTCTGGCACTTCGAGTCCAGAATAGCCATCTGAACCTCCTGGGCCAGAAAGGACATGGGCACAGGCAGGGGACTGTGGGCAGCCAGCTGGCATCATGAGGAGTGCAGTCAAAACTGAGGAGAGAGCACTTGGTATAAATGTGCGTCCCCCAAATGACCACTTTGCCAGAGAGGCAGTCTTTGGAGGGAGTGTTTGAGGACAGGTGTGAGGAGGAGGCAGGTTCCTGGAAGGGAGGAGTCCTCTCAACTGACAGCCCACTCCCTGCAGGCTCACACAGAGCGGGGACCTGCCGGCATTTGGGTGAGTGGGGCAGGGGGCTGATAGCTGAACTGCCCCCATCCTTTCTGCAGACCCCGCGATGCCCACACTGTGTGTTCCTCATTCCCAATCCTTCAAGCCCTCGAAAACAATGAAGGGGGGGATAGTATGTCAGCCCAGAGCTTGGCTGTTTGTCCCCCAGGCCTGAGTCTCAGGGGCTGAGGGCAGGGAGTGTGCAGGGGTGAAGTGCAGCAAAGGTGGTAGGGAGAGGGCCTGTCCTGGAGGGCAGAGCCCTGGTCCTGGGTTCCTGCGTGAACAGTAAGGCCAGGTGCCTGGGGAACCCTCTCTGCAGGACCCAGCATGGCGGTCCAGCCTCTCAAGCTTCTCTACTCTGCCAGAGGAATGAGGTGACTCAAATGCCATCCTGCCACCAAGGTCCTTGCACTGACCTGGAGGGGTGAGGCGCAGGCACAAATGAGTAGAAACGTCGCCCCAGGGAGAAGCAGGGAGGGGACATGCAGGACACTGTGCTCTGGCCCTGAGCTAAGCACTTGGCTGCCGTCATGCCACCCAGTCCCCAGAGCAGTGTGCTCCAGACCAGCAGGGACCAATGGGACATCAGCGTGAGCCACAAAGGCAAGCCGCCCTTGGAATTGAAAGTGCCTAATGGCCACACTGAAGCAGGTGACGTTAATTTTCCTAACATTTTTTATTTAGCCCAATATATCCAAAATATTATCATTTCAAGTTGTGATCAATACAGAAGCTGGAAGAGGTGCCATTTTTTTAAATCAATAATATTGAGCACATCTCACAGCATGTGGGGCGCTGAGCCAGCTGCTTTGTGAAACGGCTTAACCCATGTGGTGAACCTGTGAGGTGGGGCCCCCTCACTCACGCCCTCTTTACAGACATGGACACTGGTGCTCAGAGCGCTGCAGAAATGTGCCTGAGGTTGCAGACAGCAAACAGAACTGGGCAGGGCCAAGCAGCTGGTCCTTAAAACCTGCAGCTCACAGGTGGGCCCCCGGGCCTTATGAGGGCCTTGCACCCCCAAGTGATAAGTATTGACAGGATGCACATCCAAGGTGAGATAGTTCTTACCCTCTGCTTATCCATGGAACTGAGGTCCAGAGCAGTCAAGTGAGTTCCCTAATGTCACACAGCTGGGAAGAAGCCAATCCTGATGTGGAAAATTGGGGAGGTTGCCAAAGTAAGGATGAGGGGCCACATTTGAGCTTAAATTCACACGTATTGAAGTAGGGAAGAAATTTCAATCTGGGAGGAGGGGATAAACAAAGGCCCAGGGGCAAGAGAGCTGGATCCATTCCAACAGGCGTGGAAGGAGGCAGGAAAGTAAGGTTGTGGCCACAGACCGTGGAGGGCTTGAAGTGGACCCAGGGTGAGAGGGAGACCGTGACCGTCCCCTGCCCCCCATATAGGTCACTGCTCCCTACTGGCCAGCCCCACCCGCCCCCTACCCACAGTGGGGTGGCCTCAGCCAGACCCCAAGGAAAGAGAAGTCAGCTGCAAGCTGGGCAGGAACAGACACAAACCACTGACTCTGCTGTGAAATCACCCACTTAAGCCCAAATGCCCCTTAAAAAATAGAGGACCCTGGCCCAGCTAAGAGGCATTGCATGCACCAGCAGGCAGGTGTGGGCAGTGCAGGTCGACTTCCTGAGGAGCCCCGAGGCTGCCACCTGCACAGCTCGCTGGCACCTGGTGTGGTCCAACAAGAGCAAAAGGAACTCTGCCTGAATGTCTGCCCCCCTGAGAGCTGGCTGCCAATGGCCCTGGGATGTGGAAGCTACTTGGCTACATGAGACAGGCCTCTTCTACTGCCCCCTTCCTCCCTTCCTGATCTACTTTAGAAACCGATTTAAAGCATAAAAAGTTCACTCTCTTCCCAGCCCCGTGCAATTTAGCCACTGAGTTCAAAATCTGGTAAAAGGTTTTCCAACCCTAAGGTTTCAGATCTTAATTTTATTCTTCTCACATGAAAGAGGAGCTTTAAGTAGGTTTTCTGTTTATTAAAAAACCATGTGTGGAGATAGCACGTTAGATTCTCTTTGCAAACAAGACCATCTACACTTCTTGGTTGCACAACTCTCCCGGTATATTATTTATTGCAAAGGGAAATTATCGTGCTGATAAGAAAATAGTGTCACTTAAAAATTAGGTGGTTCCCAATCAACTTATGACAGTAATTGCTGTAACATCCTCTTTGATTTAGATATAGTAATATCAATGTAATTGCCACTGGGAAAAAATTATAACGGCTGTTAATGACAACTAACACATAAATGGCAATGAACAGGAACATGTATTTTATATCGAATTCAACCATTGAGCAGCCGTAAGAAACCCAGTGGTTTTCAACAACCTGGCACCAATCCCTCAAGGAAACTAAGCCTCCCTCCCCCACTCTCCCGGTGTAAATGAAGGGGTGAGTGCTCCTGCGGGGTGTGCAGGGACGTCCTTGGCCTCTGCGGGCTCTGTGATGGGGTCCTCTTCCTGGCAGAGACGATGTGGAGAGCATCTCCCAGGGCAGCAATGGCCAGAAATGCTGGACCTGCTTGCCTCGCAGAGCTGGGCCCCGTGCCATGAGCAGTCACTTGGAGATGGTTCTGCACACCTTCACTCAGGCCTTACCGCCTTGGACTCCCATTCGTTGGGCACCTACTGTGCGCTGCTTGAAACCACCTTTATAAATTGATGAAGGGGTGTAAGGCAAGAACTAGAGTAAAGGCTCCAAACTCTGTGAAGGAGCAGGCTTGGGTAAAATACTGATGATAATCACTTGCTTGAAAATAGTCCCAGTCCCCTCCTTGCCTCTCTATAATTGCTACTCTAGAAGGCACCATTGGTAGCTGTAAAGATCCTTAACTTTTCTCCACAGATAACATCACCTGATTGGAACCTAGGGTGGTTTTGAGATCTCTTCCAGGGCCTGCATTCCGGTGGGACTGACTCAACTCATCTTGGACCTTCACACAAGGAACTGCATTCCTGTGGATTGGCTGACCCACCCAGGCTGCGTCCCACACCGAGAGACTGGTGGTTCTGCACAGAACCCAGCTGATTTACAGACCCGATTGCTTAACCCTCTGCCCACCAAACTGTCTTTAAAAACCCTGTCTCCTCAATTTTCAGGGAGGTGGATTTGAGAAATTCCTCTGGTCTCCCTGCTTAGTGCAGTGCAGAATAAACTCTCTGCTGCAAACCCTGCTATCTCTGGGTATGAGCTTCCTCTTGGGCAGCAGGCAGATGAACCTGGCTGGACAGTACACATTTGTTGTACTAGAGTGAGAAAGAAAAGTCTATGAGAAACATGGTCCCCGTCTCTGTCCCACCCACTGTGAACCAGGTGCACACATGCTGACATGGTCTCCTTGCTGTCTGCAGCACCTGTGTGGGGCCAGTACCTCCAGCTCCCACCCAGCTGGTGAATGCACAGAGATGTTTCCTGTCCAGCAGGAGGAGGCACAGGACAAATGGCTCTTGGGGTCCAGTGTGGCCCTGGCAGGCACAGGGTCCTGGGGGCATGAAACTGCCTGAATGAGCCACAGGCACTTCCATCAATGGAGATGGGACTTCCATGGAGAAGAGGCATTATCTCAGCTATTCAAATGACTACACTCAGCTGGTTCCCTGACCCACGTAGCATTTTAAAACTGACTGTCACCCAGTAAAGAGGGAGCTCTGAAGAAATGAGTGTCATGAACAAGGGAGCAGAGGGTTTTCCTGAGTCCCGGTCAGAGCAGGTGTCTGGGGGCTAGTGTGTCTAGACTGGCCCATTCCTGGACATGGGTCAGGCACTTAGCCTGGGTAACAGAGGTGGGTCAGCTTCACAGGTGGTCTCCAGAGGGTGCCATGGGTTGCACTCTGGCCCCACACAGATTCTAATTCTGAAGATCTGAGGGAGCAGGGAGAGGGCTTCTCTGTGTGTATATCTATGAAGTGCCATGGAAAATTCTGATAGTAATAGCGACAGTTACAACTCCCTGAGTACTGGGGTGAGGAACCGTCAGCTTTACCCACGTCTCATTTTACTCTTAAAACAAATATACGGTTGCAAACATTGTCCTATTTTATAAGAAGTTGGTAGCACAGAGAGGCTGAATAACTTGCCCACAGTTATACAATAAGTGGCAAAACCAAGTTTGGGGCCAGGCAGCTGACCTCAGGTCCCTTGGTCCTGCCCAATATGACATTTGTATGTGGTTCCCATGGGAGTTTATACTTGAGAACCACTGGCCTCAATGACCTACAAGGTCCTGTCCGTGTTAGTAGCCTGTGAAAATGTGAGGCTTGATGGGAAATAAAAGGTACAGATCTTTGCAGGGCACAGTGATGCCAAGGCTGCACCTGGAGCAGAGTGGCCAGCAGCCCTGGGCAGCAGGAGGCCACATGGATACCTGGGAAAGAAGACAGGTGTGACTTTGCTTCCTGAAAATGTAGGTGCAATACTAACCCTCTCCTATCAAAAACAGTTAAAATAGTTGAATAAAACTTTGTAAAAATATGAAATCATCAAGAAATCACAAGAACAAAAGAGAGGAAGGAAGGAAAGGGGGAGGAAGGGAGGGAAGAAAGGAGGGAGGAAGGGGGGAAGGAAAGGAAGGAAGGAGGGAGGAAGGAAGAAGGGAGGGAAGGAAGGAGTGAGGGAGGAAGGGAGGGAAGAAAGGAGGGAGGAAGGGGGGAGGAAGGAAAGGAAGGAAGGAAAGGAAGGAAAGGAAGGAAGAAGGGAGGGAGGGAGGAAGGAAAGGAAGGAAGGAGGGAGGAAGGAAAGGAAGGAAGAAGGGAGGGAGGAAGGAAAGGAAGGAAAGGAAGGAAGGAGGGAGGAAAGAAGGAAAGGGAAGGAGGGAGGAAAGGAGGGAGGAAGGGAGGGAGGAAAGGAGGAAAGGGAAGGAGGGAGGAAGGGAGGGAAGGGAAGGAGAGAAGGGAAGGAATTAAGGAAGGGAGGGAGGAAAGGAAGGAAGGAAACACAAAATCCAAGAGGAAATGGAAAAACACAGAGGCAGAGCATAAAAGCCTCTTCTACCAAGAAACTGGCCAAGAATGAGGCACTGGAGCTTGAGTTTCCACAGCTCTGCAGGGTATGTGGGTCACAAGATAAAGGCCAGGGCCACCTGAAGTGAGTGCCCTGGTTCTAAACATAGAAAAGAAAAAGAGTCCTTGATAATTATAACCACAAGCCAACCTTTGTCTGAATTTGCAGTGCAAATTCATACAATCTGGTTAGTCCAAAATACCTCAAACCTATGACTTCAGTACAAACAGGTCTCAGCTGATAGTTTACGCAAAGTACCTGGCAGGAGCAAACAAACTCCCCCTGAAGGAATGTGAAATCCTTCATCTGAAACCTCCGGCAATTCCCACAAGGAAAATGAGCAGGTGTATTTCAGAAATAACATGCCATGAGCCAGAACCAGCAAAGGAAAAGAATGTAGAAATGAAGACATTAGGAGTTAATGGGCACACGCTGTCAAATAATCGTGCTTACTGCATTTAAAGATACAGATTGAAGAAAAAAAATAAAATGACTTTGAATATTTGAATAGAAGTGAATGTAATTTAAGGAAAAATTAATTATAGATATAGTAACTGGAGTTAGCAATTCAACTTACAGTTTTAATTGCTGACTTGATGTGGCTGAAGAGAGAATTCATAAACTGGAATATAGAAGAGAGGAAAATCTATAAAATTGTACCACAGGGGGTCAAAGAGATGGAATAAAACATGTAGCAAAGGAAAAGACAAGAATAGAGTGAGCAGGTCTCATTTAGCATCAGTTTCATAAGGAGAGACAAGAAGGAATGTGACAGGCAGTATGTGAAGGAATAATGACCGAAAACTTTAAAATTGATGAAAGAGGAGGCACCTGTGGCTCAAAAGGGTAGGGCGCCAGCCCCATATGCCGGAGGTGGTGGGTTCAAACCCAGCCCTGGCCAAAAAAAAAATCTCAAAATTGATGAAAGGCATAATATTTCAAGGGTTTAGGAAGGCCAATGAGTCCCAAGTAAGATAAATACAAAGTAATTCACATCAATACATAGAATAGTGAAACCAAGAATATCCCAGAGAAGGGCGGTGGGGGCGAGGGACTACCTGTACTAACAGACCCAAAGGGAATTCTCAGTGGCCACCACAGAGGTGTGCACAAAGCAATGTTTTCATCAATGTATTGAAACACTATGTGATAATATAGAACTCTATGCCTGAGAATATCTTTCAAGAATGAGGATAGGCTGGGCACAGTGGCTCACACCTGTAATCCTAGCACTTTGGGCAGCAGGCGTGGCAGGATTGCTGGAGGCCAGGATTTTGAAGACCAGCTGGAGCAACATTTCCCATCTCTATGAGAAATTAGCTAGTTTTGGTAGTGTGTGCCTGTAGTTTCAGGTACCCAAAAGACTGAGGCAGGAGGATTGCAATGAGTTGTGATTGTGCTAGGCATTGTGGCGGGCGACTGTAGTCCCAGCTACTCAGGTGGGAGAGCAAGAGCCTGTCTTAAAAAAGAAAAAAAAGGAAAAAGAAAAATAAAGATATTTTCAGACAAACAAAAACTGAGCAAGTTTATCACAAGCAGATTGCAAGTTGTCAATTCTTCACGTTCTGTGAAGTTTTTTTTTCCAGATTAATATGAAAGTACAAATAATTAGGTTACATTGTTTTCATTTGTTAGGTGAAGTCCAAGTTGTAGTTGAGAAATTGTACTCTAAGAAAAGGAAAGTCTCAAGAGGAAGTTTGAGATGTGAGAGAGATTGTGGAGTGAAAAAATCGGAAACATTTTGCTGAAGAATAAAGAGGATATTAAAACACAATAATGTGAGGGCGGTGCCTGTGGCTCAGTGAGTAGGGCGCCAGCCACATATGCCGAGGGTGGAGGATTCAAACTCAGCCCCTGCCAAACTGCAACAAAAAATAGCCGGGCATTGTGGTGGGCACCTGTAGTCCCAGCTACTCGGGAGGCTGAGGCAAGAGAATTGACTAAGCCCAAGAGCTGGAAGTTGCTATGAGTTGTGATGCCACGGCACTCTACCAAGGGTGACAAAGTGACACTCTGTCTCTGAAAACAAACAAACAAACACACACACACAACAATGTGAGATTAAAAGTAGATGTATCTCAGTGTTCCTATTAAGTCTGTTCATCAGAGGCATAACCAAATGGACTTAAAGCTCTAAAGTCCTGGCATGATGGGGTAGAAAGTAAAGCACTCTTTAACTTTCGACTTGATAATAAGTGGATACATGTTGTAATTTCTAGGTTTTCACTGAAAGAATTAGTAGGAGGGAAAGAAGAGACAAGCGGGAAACCCCTGTAACTGAAAAATGGAACAAAGGATGAGAGGGGCTCAGGAACATGGTGTAGGGCAGGGGGGATATAAATTCAAATATAACCCAAATTATATTAAGTTTAAGTAGGCTGATTATCCTACCTAAAAGACAAAAATTGTCCAAATGTTTAACAAATGCTAGTATAGGCTGTTTACAAAAGATATGCCTAAAAATAAGTATACAAAACCACTGAAATTAAAATAATGAAATAAGACTTACCCCCATGCAACTAACAAGGGCTGGCTGGAGACACGGGGAGGCATCTCAGCCCTGCCGTGACCAGACTGTATAAGGCATGCAACTCCAACAGTCTGTGCCACTTCTGAATAGTGCCCAAGAATTATTCTGAAATGGCCTTTTGTCCAGAGGCCAATTTGGAGGCTTCTAGTTTCCTGGTGCCAACTATGTAGTATATTTCATCCAATCTGAGCTTTAACCTTTAAAAAAGGCACCGTTAACTAAAGTAGCAATAAGAAGGGAAAAAAACTACTGCCAATTAAAATAGAACAATGTTTCTTGTCAATTTGATTTTTTATGTTTATTGGAAGAGTTCTTTTAGACTAACTTAGACTAATTTAGACACATTTTTTCCTATATCTACCTTTGAACATATAGAAAGAAAAATATAAGATATTTCTAAAATGTTTTCCCATTCAGAGTGTATGCACCTGTGGCCCCCTTCAGCTCAGTGTCCGTGTTGTGTGGACACTGCTGTCTCTGTGCAGTCAGGGGAGCTGATGGACCAGCTCGTTCCCGAGCAAGCCACTGCTGACTCCAGAAATTTCCTCTAGCCTATGTTCTGCAAGTCTACTTGATCTTACAGAAAGTTGTCCAGGAGAGATTTTAATACAATTCTGTCTCATGTTCCTTCCTAAAATAGTCCTTAAATATTTGTGACTACTGCTGGAGGTTTGCAGTGACCCTGTCAGGCACCAGAATCAGCCATGTGTGAGCCCATGTGCCAACAACCACTTCATCACAAATGGCCTTCAGAGTGTGTGTGTGTCACTGATTGCAAAATTACCCTGACTTCAGAGATAGTCACTGGTGGAAACAGAGACTTGATGGGGTTAACTGATCAGAGTGCTCACCTCAGGACAGCCCTGCCCATAACAGGCAGTTCCGAGTACCCAGGGGCAGAAGCCTGGGACTCTCCTGAGCTTGCATAACTGGTTGTTCAGCAGGCTTTACGCCTGCTTCTTGGTAAGGTCTGAGTGTATGAAAGGTAAAATGAAAGAAGAGAGCAGAGAGGCGATGAGAGCAAGCTTGGAGCACTGCAGTTAGGGCTGGCACTCTGCAGACAGGCCATAGAGTCCCCCAAAGGGAGGTTCAGATCGTGACCCTGTGCTACCCAACCTCAATCATTAGAATGCTTCAGCCAATGGTTTCTTTTTTAGGAGATGGGTATCGTACCCACAGTGTCATCCCTGTCTAGGGAAGAGTGGCAGCCACTTCCCTGCAGTCACGTTCTGTGAGTTGCTGTGAACACTGACCGGGAGGACATGGAGCCATCGCCCCTACAGGAAACACAGGGTTGTGCTCCTTCAAGCCTCTGGTTGCAGCATTCTCATCAACCAATTAATACATAACCTTATTTTATGTGTTTCTGTTGAAAGACTTTTTAAAAAATATGCAGGCCTGATTCATTAACATTGAAGTCACAGCCACCAGCATAAAAACTCAGGCCTACACGAAGCTTTCACAGATTTCTACTGTGAGGCCCCCCCAGCCTTATTGGGCTTGGGAACTAGACAGCAGTTCAGCACTATGCTCAGACATCATTTTAAACTGAAAAATCACCAAAAAAGGGACAAAAATGCAAACAATGTGGTCCTAAATAGAACACAAAAGGACACTTGTTCACGGTGTGAGCTGAGACAAGAAGGGAGAGCGTCACCATCTCCAGCCTCAGCAGGGCATGTGCACACAGGGAACTACGAGTTCCACTGCTCTGCACGCATCTGTGTGTGGCCCTGCGAGCACTGTGTCAGTTTGGGGGTTACTCATACATTTCAGCATGTAGGAAAAGTCTCAAATACAGACTCTGCAAGAACAAACTCTATGTAGTAAAATACCTGATAAGTGGAAAGTGTCCAGTGAGAAGTGACACCTTTAATTCCTGGGTGACCCACCGTGTGTCTTTGAAATCCTGCCACACAGTGACAGCTAGAGAAGAGTAGTGGGGAGATGGAAGGGCGTGCCTCTTGTCACTGACCCGTCCAGTGTTCCCACATGCATTTGCTGACTATCCGTTTGATGCTGGGCACAGAGAGCAGAGAAGGTGGTGTTGTCCCCAGGTAGTAAGGTACAGAGCAGACTCTCTGACGAGGAGGCTGTACCAGACAGGCTGTGCTGCTATGACAACAGGTCACAGACAGGATGTTTAAACAACAGAAACTACTCACTGTTGCCGTAAGTCTCTCACAGAAAAGCAATGTTGTGGAGAATAAGCACACTTATTGAAATTGTGTTTTAAATAAAGGTGACCATCTGCTCCCTCAGGCAAAATGGCGAGCTTCTTTATTTGCAGTTGGTTTTTATAGGGAATTTTGTACATACAGCAATGACCTCATTGATCCAATTAAACATCATGTGACATCTGATAATCCACTCAACATACACCTTTTAACATAACCCTATCAACATAACTTAATGGAGAACATGTTGTTAGTCATTACTTCTTTGTTCTTATCTGATGATGCCTGAGGCTAGGGACGAACAAGGTAGATTGAATACCTGCCCTTGCTGACCTTGCCGTTTGGAGGCTGTTACTTTGAATCTTTAAGCAAGGCATAGAGAAACTTCTTGGGCATATAGGAGTTTGTGTGCAAACCTCTGCTCCCATGTAGGCCTTAAGTCAGGGGGGTTTTGCTGGAGCCTGTTATAAGGAATTCTCAGGCTGGACTTCTCAAAAGCCTTTCATGAGCCCAAGTTTCATCTGTGCCTTTAGATACCTGTATGCATTGGGTAAATTCCTCTTCTCTTGAGGTCCCTGAGCACATTTCCATTCCTGAACCCATCAGCAAGTGACCTTTGTCACTTACCACAGATACCACAGATCAGGAAAGGTTACTCCATTCTCAGACTCATCAGCAAGAGACCTTCATCCTTACCGCAGATCAGGAAAGGTTACTGATGGGTATCTGGCCAGTTTTCCAAAGGGCTTTTTCATTGGCCTTATAAAGTCAACCTTAATTCCTTAACACAGTCTATTCCAGCCAAGGCCTTGGTCATGTTAGGCTCACAACCACCCTGGCCACATGGGATTCTGCCTCAGTTTCTTACAAGTATGCCTGCACAAAGTCTTTGCACTGCTCTCTCTCAAATGGCTTTTTGGCCAGAGGCATATAGGCGTTTAGCCTATAACTCACAGTCCTGGGGGCTGAATGTCTGAGATCCAGGTGCAGCAGAGCTGGGCTCTGGTGACGGCCCCTTTCCTGGCTTGCAGTTGAGTGACCACCTTCTCACTATGTCTTCCTGTGACAAAAAGAGACTCTGTTCTCTGCCTCTTCTTATAACGTCAGTGACCCTGTCATATCAGGGCTCCACCCTTGTGACCTCAATTAACCTTTAGCACCTCCTCTGAGGCCCTCTCTCCAAATACAATCACATTGGAGGTGACAGCTTCAACATACGAATTTTGGGAGGTGGTTCAGTCCATTGCCTGGCATGCTCCTGAAGTCCTGCCACCAATCTCAGACACACAATCGGCAAACCGCACTTGAAATGTGCTGCACATGGCTCTGGGCACTTCAGATATGATGATTATTTGGTCCTCATCCCTCTGAGGTAGATGCTCATGTTACCCTCATGTATTTGTCAGGGTTCTCCAGAAAAATGACTGATAGGAGACTCATTCATAAATAGGAAGAGATTATAGAGGCTGAGAAGACCCACAGTCCACTGTGCACAAGCTGGAAGACTAGGAAAGCAAGTGCGGGACTGTCTTGTCCTCTGCAGGCCTGAGACCCAGAAGAGCCAACACTCTGGACAGGCCCCACTGAGGGCAGGAGGCCAGTGTCCCAGCTTGGCCAGTCAGAGAAAGAAAATTCAACCTTCTTCTGCCTCTTTGTGTCATTCAGGCCTTCACCAGGTTGGGTGAAATTCTCACACTGCAGTGGGCAGTCAGCACAGCCCATTCTACTAATCCAAATGCTAATCTCACCCAGATGCGCCCAGAAACAACACTGAATCCAGTGTCTGGGCATTCTGTGGTTACATAAAATTAACCATCACATTTCATTTTGTAGATGAAAACATAGAGGTTCAAAAAGAGCAAATAACTTGCCCAAGCTGATATGATATGGCTTCAAAAACGCCAAGGTGACCCCAGAGTCTGTGCTCTCAACACAGGGGTCATCAGATAACATGGGCTGTGCATTTATGTCATTTGTAATTATGCCAAGTTAAAAAATATTAGGATCTTGGCTCAGTGCCTGTAGCTCAAGCGGCTAAGGTGCCAGACACATACAGCAGAGCTGGCAGGTTCAAATCCAGCCCGGGCCTGCCAAACAACAATGACAACTACAACCAAAAAATAGCCAGGCGTTGTGGTGGACGCCTGTAGTCCCAGCTACTTGGGAGGTGAAGGCGAGAGAATCACTTGAGCCCAGGAGTTTGAGGTTGCTGTGAGCTGTGACACCATGGCACTCTACTCAAGGCAACAGCTTGAGGCTCTGTCTCAAAAAAAAAGAAGAAAAAAATCAGGATCCCAAGATTGTTGAGTTTTTTGACAATGCCCCAAACTCTATTGTGCCAAGTGATCAAGTAAGTTTAGTTGAAAATTATTCAACTCAGCAAAAATCATTAAATCCTCTGGAAAAATAACGTGTTAACCTAATACAAGTTTCACATTTCTAACCGTTGTTTGGCCTTGTGCACACACAAGGAGGTACGGAAGAGGAAAGGAGAGAGAGCCGACCCTGGGCGAGTCTGTTCACCTCTCTGGCTTCACTTTCCTTCTCTGAGAAATGCTGTTAACCCCTGCCCGTTTCTGGGTTCTCGTGGCAGCCACAGGTGGTGAGGATTCAGATACAGTTACAACACCAGCGTGTTTCCTCTCTTTCACTTTCTTTCTCCAACCTGCAGCCTCAACACCCCCTAACAATGTTGAAAACTAGTATGAAAAATAATGCATTGCCACTGTCTCATTGATCTAGAACATTTTTCTCTTCTAATCACATTTCCAGGGTGTGTCATGGAACTTTAAATTATCTAAAGAGTACATTGCTTGTCAAGTATTCTGCCTGCACACCCTGTGGTTCTATGGTTTGATTTATTAAGAGTGTATTTATTAAGCCTCACACACACCTTTGTGCTATCACCACACACGAGTGGTCTGCTGAAATTCTGACCCAAGACCCACCAGTGTGGAAGAGACATTGAGTTCCCGAAGTCATGTGTCTGACTAGGTGGGTCTGAGCTGATGCTACCCTTCTGCAAGGCAGTCACACATACAGTCTTCAGCACACAAACGCCATTTCTAGAAATCTATCCAGGGCAAGTAATCAGAGATGAGCACAGAGATTTGTGTTAAGCTTTTCACAGTGTAGTTTCTAGTTTAGAAGTTACAGTGTGTCTTTGTGAGGGTATATAATGTATCCATTAAAAATATTTTTTTTTTTTTAAGAGACAGAGTCTCACTTTGTCACCCTCAGTAGAGGGCCCTGGCATCACAGCTCACAGCAACCTCCAGCTCTGGCATTTAGGTGATTCTCTTGTCTCAGCCTTCCAAGTAGCTGGGACTACAGGCACCTGCCACAACACCCAGCTATTTTTTTTTCTTTTTTGCAGTTTTTGGCTGGGGCTGGGTTTGAACCTGCCACCTCCACCACATGGGCTGGCGCCCTACTCCTTTGAACTATAGGCACCGCCCAACGTCCAGCTATTTTTTTGTTGCAGTTTGGCTGGGACTGGGTTTGAACCCACCACCCTCCATATATGGGGCTGGCGCCCTACTCACTGAGCCACAGGTGCCACCCATTAAAAATCATAGAGAACTAATATGAAAAATAATGCATTGCCATTATCTCATTGATCTAGAAAATTTTTTAAAAATCATTTTTAAAAACTTCCTGATGCATTGTGGAAAGAGAAAAAACACATCATAATGTGTGTGTTCAGCGTGACACTGATTTTAGTTAAGCATAGGTGCACTGGGGGAAAAAGCCTATAAGGAAGTTGGCTAAAATGCCAACAATAGCTAGCTCTCAAGAGCAGCAGCAAAAATACATGACCACTTTATTTCTTCAATGTCTTTTTATGGTTTTTGTGTGTGTGTGTGTTTTCTGGATTTCTACAGTAAACATGTGCTTCCATGAAAGGATAGCCATTGAGCCATTTCTACTTCACAACCGCATTCAGTGTAGCCTGAGTCTTCTCACATGGTGTCATCAGCAGGGTGGGGTAGTCCCCTCCTTGGGGATGGAGCTCCCCCCAGGGCCCTCTCTCCAGGGAACTATCAACATCACGGTGGGCTACGCAGCTGCCCTTGTGCACTGACTCCGTTAAATTGGAGAGGCCATCACCGCCCCCGTGTGCTTAAGGATTATCAGCCCCACTTTTATTCTGGGGCGAATCTGAAAACCCCAGCCTCGGTTGCCAGCCTCTAAGGTGCTAGCCAACTACTGCGTAACTTTCTGTGAAGCCACTCTAGCAACCAAGCCAGTACGTGCCTTAAAGGAAGAGTAAAAGCCTTTCATGACGCTTACCTCATTATCTCAGCATGGGGCAGGCCGGTCACCTGAAACCCTGGACACCTGCGAAGAAGCCGGTGGCCCGGGGAGACCTTGCTCACTTTCGCCTCTCCTGCCAACAGCGCTTCCTGCATCACACCCAGCAGCGCGGGAGTTCCGATCCTCCTCGATGCTCTGCCCCGCTTCACCTCCCAGGAGCCAGTTCTCCAGCCCTCTGTCCCCTGTCCGGGTGACCACAGCCTGCTCCCCTGCCCTGGGCACCAGTAGGAAGCCTTGCTCTCCTCCCCACTGGAGTCCAGGCTGGACACCACACCAGTGCTCCACAGCCACATGGCGACCACACCTGTCCCTCTCCCTGCGTCAGGACGCTGTGCCCACGCTCCGGCCGGGCCTCGTTCTCCCTGCACTTGGGCTGTCTCTGTCCTTCTGCAGGCATCGGCCAGAGAGGGTGCTGGCTCAGGGCTCACGACACTGCCAGGACCAAGCTCTGGGCTCCCCAGCTGCACCCACTGAGTCCACTGATGATCCAGCGCTTCAGACCGGTTCCCCGACCTCCACCTTCCTGGCCCTCTCAGCCAGATCTCTGGGAGGGGTCTCTGTGCTGAGAGGCCCCACTGCTCTGCTCTCCCGCCCATGCCCCGACTCTTTACTGGCAGATCCCTCCCCCCCCATGGCACCAGGGCTCCAAATTTAGGGGCCTGTGCTGCCCTCATATCCCTGGACCTCCAGGTCCCACTGGACTGTTGGCCTCACCCTCACCCTCCCAGGAACATCCCCGCTTCTTGATACCATGTTTGAGGACATAGTAGCCTCCACCCCCAAGGTCTCAGCTACCCATGGTCAACCATGGCCTGAACATACTATTTTGAGAGAGAGAGAGAGACAGAGACAGAACTCACGTAACTTTTATAGCTATCTGTTGCTATAATTGTTCTATTATTAGTTATTGTTGTTAATCTCTTACTGTGCCTCATTTATAAATCAGACTTCATCATAGGTACTTACATATAAGAAAAAAACATAGCATATACAGCGTTCAGTACACTCCACAATCTGAAGCATCCCCCCCAAAAGGAAGGGGGCTGCTGATCTCCTGGTCTGCTGCTGCGGCTGCTCCCTCTGAGCCCGAGTGGCCTCGCCCTGAAGATCAACACCAAAGTAAGGGTCTTGAACTTGGTAGGGGCCACAGGCAAACTTCCCTTTCATCCTGGGAGGGTTCACTGAAAATTCACTGACAAAAGTAGATGAATTGGAGAAGAGGCAGACAAATTTATTGGATCATAGTTTTACTAAAACAGGAGGCTTCAGAATGAAGACCCAAAGATATAGACTAGAAGGAATTGTCTATTTTTATGCTTATGTTCAACAAGGTATGGACAGCCGTGTGGAAATAAGATGGGGCAAGAAAGCTGTGACCCACTGGTGACAGGCTGAGAGGGGACCCAGCAAGGCCTGTCTGTGTACAACAGTGATTTTCACCTGGGTGCCCTGAACATTTTTAAAGGTTATTAATGGAATTATTTTCAAAAGAAGTTCAAAGTATATCCTTTTTTCACTTTTTTTTTTTGTTTTGAATCAGCACAATTTAAGTGTGCCATGGACGTTTATAGGTCCAACTGTGCCGTGAGACTAGAGAGGTCCAAGAACGCTGGTCTGGAGTCTCCTTGGCCTCTCAGAGCGGCATCTCCCCCCCTCAGGGCATGGGGAGGATCCAGTCTGGCATGGGGGTCTTATGACCTATAATCAAACAAGTAGGTCAGATAATTTCTTTATGGTAAATTTTTATACAGAAAGGCAGGGGGAAAGTTAGAGTTATATTTCTAGGTTTTATGGCTGGCTTTGGGGAAAGGGGACTCTAGTTTCTATGACCTGCCTTGGGAAGAGGGACCCGGTTCCTGTGGCTGGCTTCCCTGGAGAAGGGGACTGAGAGGCGGGAGCAGGACAAGGCCAGAGACACTTTGCTTCTGAGGCTGCTGCAGTGTGAGTATCATTTTCTGAGCCCCAAGAACTTGAACAGTCTTTCTCCACAGAGGAAATTTGGACAGAGCCAGGCCCTCCTACCCCACCAGGAGACCCTCGAGCCAGAGTGGTCTGCAGGACCCTTCCCTCAGAGCAGCGAGCTCACGCAAACCCACAGCAGAAGACAGACGTGTGATGACCTCCCAGAAAGGCAGAGAGCAGCCGGAGCCAGGACTGTGAAGGATCACGTCACTGCGAGAATGTGGCAGTTCTACAAGAAGTAAATGGCAGAGTGGGGGATAATTTTTAGTGTAATGGGGCCAGTATTTTCTTCAAGAAAAAATAAGCTCTTGAATTTCTCATTAAAAGTCAACAGGAAAATAAGATATTATGTACAAAAATGCATTCACTTGCAACTTTCCAGTAATACGTTTGGTATGTAATGCAATGTTCCTTATTTTTAAGCTGATAATTTCCTTCATATTATCATAATTTAGTTCTTAACTTTAAAATTTTGCCTTTATTTAAAAATTGCAATGTAACTTCAGGAAAGATAACATAGATCAATAAAATGAAACAAACGAATAAAATGGGATGAATCAATAGAATGATACTTTGGCCTGTGTCACAGACAACTTTGGTTCTACAATAATTTGGTGGAATCTGGAGTTATTAGGACTGATTCTAAGAGCTGGCATGGGCCCCGGCGGCCTCACCACAGTGGGAAATGGTCTGGCCCTCCCTGGGGCTCAGCCAAGGCAGCTGGCTTGATGGGGACTGTCCAGGGAATGAGGGGAGCGAGAATCAGAGCACAGCACACCAGTACTGAGCCCTGCCCCTCCTGCTCCCTGCAACTCAGAGCACAGTACCGGTCCATAGTGGGCGACTGTTCTTAGACCTGCCTTAACTAATTATCAAAAACATAGATTAAAACAACAGAGACTAGAACCCAAATCCAGGTGTCTGAAGGGCCACACTGCCTAGGAATGCTTGGCAGAGGATCCCTTCCTTACCTCCTCCACTTCCAGGGGCCCCAGCTATCCTTGGCCACAACCCCCCAGTCCCTACCTCTGTTCGTCTTCCCCACATCTGTGTCCAAATCTCTCTCTCATAAGGACACCAGTCATTGGGGTCAGGGCTCACACTCACCCATTATGACCCCATTTTAACTTGATTACATCTATAAAGACCCAGTAAGGTCATACTCACAGGTGTGAAGGGTTAGAATATCAACATGTATTTTGGAAGAATACAATGTCACCCACTACATCAGTGGTTCTCAACTCTCCTAATGCTGCAACCCTTTAATACAGTTCCTGTAGGTCACAACCCACAGGTTGAGAACTGCTGCTCTACATGGTGTATTTCTTAAGTTTCGGACACTTTGCCAAACTTTTCCTTTGAATCGCTTCCCTTCATTCTTATAAAAATCCTAGGAAGTAATAACCCCCCATTTTACAGATAGGAAAACTGAGACTTAGAAAGTTAAAGTCAATTGCTCAAGGTCACACAGCTCCCATACTGCAGAAGACCTCAAATCCAAGTCTGTCTCACCCTCAAATCTTGCTCTTCACCATGAGGCCAAATTTTAAAATTGCAAGTCATTACAGTCTAGTTAGAATCAGTTTTCTGGGTCAAATGACCAGTCGAATATGGGACTGGAACTGTGAATGGGTGTCAACAACAGACTTGGGCTAGTGAGGGAGGATTTGTGCCTGGGACAGCCCAGTGCACTCAGGCCTGACAGCCACCACGGAGGCCTCAACGGGAGCTGCTAATGCTGTCTACCCCCACCCTGGACTCCGGCTCTGTAAGTTACTGTCTGAAATGGTCCTCACACATGTCCCCTCTTTGGTGCTCTGTGGGGTTGACAAACCATTCCTGTTGCTCCCACCTCCCCCCTACTCCACCCACATCCCTGTCTGGGCCCTGCACAGGCCGGGCGGTGGGACAGCCAGCATGCAGGCACTGTGCTGACCTGATTGTAAGGCTAACTAAACTAATTAATCACAACAGATTAATAAGAGTGACAAGGTTACAGAGGTGACATTCTCCAAAATCTCCAATTTGGTATGAGTGAGCATATTTTTTTTAATCCCCACAGCAATTTATTTTCTGTATAGCGAAGTTTTTCCAAGAATGTCCCAAAATGTAGTCAAGGTTAACTGTGCTGTGAGCTTATTCAATATTTATGATTCTTTTTGTTTGTATTACTAGGACTTTTTGGGGACTCCAAAAGGTCCATTAATCAAACAGAGTGACAAAATGAGCCATTTGACAATTGGAACAAGAGCAGAATATTATTATGATCACATGCGTAGATATTTATTTATTTGTTGTTGGTCCAGGAACAAAAGAACCAACTAAAACTTCATCAGTGGTTCCTGATTAATTGTTACAAAGCGTCATCCATAAACTTCCCTTCGATCTCATAATCCTCTCAGACGATTTAACAATATCCCCAGTGAGTTGGCTTTCTTGAGGGCTGAGTTCCCGGGAAAGAAGCAGTGACACAAATATCTCAAGTGCGTGGAGACAGTCGGTGGACAGTCTTCACGGCGCTGACAGCTCTGAAATACAATTATCAGTGTGATCTGCTTAAGAATTCATCATCAGCTCCTGCCTTCTGAAGACTTAAAAAAATACCCAAGACATACAAAGAGAGAGAGGTGATAAGACGGCGTCATTTTCCTCCAGCCTCATAACTGTAAATTGAAGAAAATTATTTTCTTTGCCTCCAGCTCATTGGCATATAGGCAGCATTATATTATAATTTCATAAGCATAAATCCTTTGAATAAATTTCAGAAGAATAACTGAATTAGAAATGCAAGTAAAGTATCTAAAAAACTTAACTGTACTCGGCAGAGGAGAAGCTGTAGGAAGCAGAAGCCAAAGGAAATTCCTCTCTGGCACCTCTGGGTTTCCAGGGGCCGGGGAAGGAGCTACTCTGGGAAAGGCACTTTGAGTCCCACCCTGGGCCCAGTGGCGAATAAAATAGCATCCCCCTTCCCACTGCCATGTTCCAAGGAATCTGAGTCATAATTCATCATAAATTAATTTTGGAGAAACAACAGGCTTGGGGCACGTTATAATTATTGTTATTTGTTTATTTATTATCGTGTTAACCATTATTTATTATTACGTTTCGCATATGTGAGACCACGAAGGTTGCTCTCTGCAGTTTCCTAGCAACACGTCCGTGTGCTCTTCACATATACACACGTTACCAGACCTTCGACTCCAGGTGTGGGGTCGGTGGTGGACGCCAGCCTGGAGTATCCTGGCCTCTGCTTCCCTGAATGGGGGAACAGGCAAAATTCTGGTCCCACAGAAAATGCTAGGGGCTGGTTCCCGTTCAGGGAGGACCACTCTCCGAGGGTCCTTCCTGCTGGACTCAGGCACCCTCTGCCCCGTGAGGCCACAATGGAAGGTGAAGGATCAGGAGGGGTGGGGGGAGCTCACTGGGAGCCCACCTGGGCTCTGCGGTCACATTCAGCACGGCCACCCTGGGCCCCTCCTTGGGGGGCAACTGGCTTCGAGGGCCCCCCACTCTGTGATGAGGGCAGAGGACAGAGCCTCGGGGAAGCTGTGTTCAGACGGGACAGCCCCCTGGGAGGAAGGTGTCCATCTGCAGCATGGCCCATGTCAGGACATAGGTAAAAACACAGCCTGGACTTCCACTTTTTCCAGCATGGGACCCCTTAAGTATCTTTGGGGGTGCATGTTCATGGGGCTGGAGGGGGCATGCTGGACCCATGACCCACTGGTCCCCCTCCTCTGGTATTCTCAAACGCCTTCCATGATTATTATCATTTTGGTTAAGAAATCTCTGTAGAGGGGCTGAGCTGCCCCACGTCCTCCCATTAGGGTGGGACCATGACATGTACTCCTTGAGGCCCTGTTCTCCACGCCTCACACTGGAATCCCCTGGGAGCCATTTGTTGTTCCTACTAAACTTTTAATTTTAAAACAATTAGATTTATAGAGAAATTGCAAAACTGATAGCCCGGAGAGTTCCTCCATAGCCCATACCCAGTTTCTCCAAGTAATGTAATCTTCCGTTCCTACAGAGCATCTGTCGCAATTAATGAAACAACAGACGAGTTGTCATTAACTGAGGTCCAGGCTTCACTCAGCGCTCCTCAGCTTTCACCGAAAGTCCATTTCTGCCCCAGCGTCCCTCCCAGGACACACATGACAGCAAGTCCCGGTCTCTGCAGGCTCCTCTTGGCTGTGACAGGGTCTCTAACTTCCCTGTGTCTAACGACCTTGACAGTTTCAAGGCAGACTGGTCAGGAATTCTGGAGAACGTCCCTCAGCTGGAGTTTGACGCCTTTCTCTGGGTTACGGTGCATTTACTAGTAACAGGTTGGGGAGGAGCCCACAGCCCTCAGGGTATTTTCATCCCATCACATCAAGGCTACGTGACTGATCACTGCTGACCCTAAGCCTGGTCACCTGGCTGCTGCAGAGGGTCTGCCAGGTTCTCCACTGTCAAGTTGTCCCTTTCCCTTTCCACACTATGCTTGGGAAGGTCACCTCCAGCCTCTGAGGCGGATGGAGGGGGGCTGGGCTCTGACTCCTCCTCGAGGGCAGAGTAGCCACGTAAATGATCTGGAATTCTGCGTGGAAGATCTGTCTCTTCTCCCCCACTTATGTATGTATTCAATCATTTATTTATGTCAGAATAGACTTACTTTTGTTGTAAATTGTAGTCTGAACACAGAAAACGCCACTTTTCTATTCTTGATGATAAGGCCCCTTCGTGCATAATATTCTAAAACGAAGACATTTCGAGCTATACAAATGACCCCCAAAGTTTTCACAACATATGGGAAGGTTTTTGGTAGATGTACTATACTCATGTACCAAATGCTGACCAGAGCTGCCCCATTTTTAAAAAATCTTGAAAAGGGGCTCTATACTTATCTGCTTTGCCAACTATGTCGGTATTACGAAGCTACCCTTATTTTAAAAACTGGTCAAATTTGATAAATAAACATCAGGATTACAAAAAACTGAACACACTTATTGTATGTTCTTGCCCAAATTGCTCCAGCACCCTCCTTGGGGAGTGCGCTCCCCAGTCCCCATGTGCCTTTGACAGGTCCCGTCCTGGTGGCACCGGGGTTTTTCCTGGATTTGGTTTGAGCACTTTCTTACTTTCTGGCACCATGAGATGCTCCCAGACCCTCATGTGCATCTCCCCACCCCAAGCCCAGCTCCTTTCCCCAGAGACTGGACACGGCGTGCTCCATGCTCCTGGCTGGGGAGCCTCCTGCCGTCTGTACACTCAGGGGGCCCCTGGGGCCAGTGACTGAACCTCCCTAGGAAGAGCCCAGCATCAGCATTTTCTAAAGCTTGTCTACCTGTCAAGACCTTTCTACAGTGATGTTTGTTTCTGGTATGATACAAAGGTATAAAATATTCAGCACAATCAGAATTTAAAATAATTTGAGTAGTAAAAGAAATTGCTACAACTGATAAACAGCTAATCGTGGTATAACTCCCTAGGCTCCTAGAGAGGTAGGCAGGGGGTGGAAACTGCCAGATCTCTCAGACCTGCACCCCTTCTTCCCGATTGCAGACCTGGGCCACAGTGCCCAGCTGCCACAAGACTGAGCAACATCAGAGACTCTGTTCTCCCCAGTGGAAGGTGGGAAGACGCGGGGGGCTCTCTCTCCCCGCCTCCTGCTGAAAATATTTGGCCACACACAGGACATTGTCCCGGGAAATGGCAGAAAAATGGTCTGACAACTTGGTCAGACCCTGGCCCTGAGGGATCAGGGGTAACCCGCTCTGTCCCCACACATGCTCTGCTCCATAGGTCCATTTGTTACCCCAATTTCTCCAGGGTACCCCAGGCCCTACAGGGTTCCCTAGTTCCTATAGAACAACCAGGCCCTGTAAGACTCCTCAGCCCCTACAGATTGGCCCAGCTTGAGGGAATTGCATTAACTGGAGAACACAGTGTGAATCTGCTGTGAGGCGCCTGGTAGAATCCAGGAATGATTAATGTGCATTTCCCATGAAATGGAGACCAGAGCTCACCCCAGCTGCTGCAGTGAAGTCAAGGCAAGCAAGACAGCCTTACCCAGAAGGCCACGCAGGGCGGCCTCCACTCTGCCCTTCTACATATGCACCTGGCCTTTGTGTTTTAACGTCCACTCCTGGCCCTCTGTCAACATGGGAGCTGGGTGAGCCGCTGAGCTCAGACCACTTGCTGGTGTCAGCCACCTACAGGCACCTCTCCAAAGGGTCCCCAGATTTGGTGCCCTCTGCCCCCTGGGCCTTGGCATGGACTGTGGACATAGCACCCAATTCACGTAGTGTAGGAGCCCCCTCTCAGGGTCACATTCGGCTAACATGCAGCCACAGAGACTCTGTCCTCGGGGGCTCAAACTACTTGCTCTACATGGGACCTGCACCATTCCTGGCTGGCAGTTTGACCTCTAGCAGAGTTGAACAAAGTTCAGACTTTGGTGATTTGCCAATCACCGGTGTTGGTGGTTGGTGGGGTGCTTCTTAATCTCTGGGTCATCAAGGCCTGCTTGGAGCATGTGAATAGAGGGGATCCCTCCACCATCCAGAAAGAGCAGGGCTTTACCAAGATGTGTGTGGCTGCCTGAGGAACACAGGTACTTTGTGGGGCTGGGTCCTTCTCTGGCTGTTGAGAGGCGGGCGGGAGCGCCCCACCTCCTGCCTCCTCCTCTTTTTGTTTCCTTTTCCTCCTGGGGATGAGCAGTATTTTTTCTGGACAGGCTGCTGAGTCCCTACAGCCTGTCCTTGAGTCCAGGGTCTACTCTTTCCTCACTGGTGACTGGCAGTCCCAGCCAGATGGGGAGCTGCGCTGAGACCGTCGTCTGCTAACTCAAAGACAGACGGCCACTCAGAACACACCCTGGGAGGTGGCACTTGCTTCCTGTCCCCTTCTTTTCTCCCCTCCCATGGGACAGGAGGACAGACCTGAAATGGGGCAGGAGAGGCAAGCTTCCCCTTTCCCTGGTCAGCTTTGCTGGTCAGCAATCCAGGTCCTCTGCCCTTGAGGAGGACATCATGGAGGGCAGTGCCTAGGTCAGTCCACGTGGTCACAGAGGCATGACACAAACCTCCAGAGAGTCTGTGCCTCCCACACCAAGACACTCAGCTATGCTGCTGCATTTGCACCATGTGTGCTGGGGTCTCCCTGCTCTCGGAGCCCATTCTCTCCTGGCTCCTCCAGGCCCCGGCAAGCTGTGTGGAAACCAGGTAACAGTCATTTACATGTAGGGAAAACACCAACTGAGCATCAGTCAGTCTTGCTCTGCCGTTATCTTTAGGAACAAGAGTCCGTCTTTGCATGAGAGCCCTGTCTGGTAGGCCTATGCTGCTTTGGAGGTCAGCGCCGGAGCCATGCTGCTGTCTGAATCACAGAGTGGGACCTCGAGCAGACTTGGGGCTGGTTTGTAGAATCCAGGACCAGCCAAACAGGAATCCTGGCCCAAACCAGTCGGATGCCTCTGCCCGTAGGGAATGTGAACAGAGCAATATGACTTCACTCTGCTGGGAGAAAGAGCCCTAGTGACCAAACCACCTCTGCATGAACCAGCCAGGACAGAAGAACAAGAGCACAGGGTGGACAAGGGCCCTGGAAGTGTCCATCAGCTGGCCAGCCCCTGCAGGTTGTCAGGCAACAAACTCACAGCCACTGTCCTTAGAACAGAGACGCTACCACAGCACATCCTGTGACATGGTTACATAGCAGCAGCGACTTCCTCCTGAGCAGGTATTTTCTGCTGGGTACTTTACAGACACCATCTCCTTTAACCCTTTCAACAACCTTCAAAGTAGGCAGGTTAAAGCCACCCGTACAAGGTCGAGGGACACACTCAAAATGACACAGTGAGTGTATGTCAGAATCAGGACTCGAGCCAGATCTGCCTGACTTTGAGACGCACTGCTGTGTCTGGAACATGACCGTGGCATTACACCCCCTCTTCACCCCCGTGCTCAACTGCACAGGCCCAAGGCAATGCTCAGGAGAGACCACGGGAGCCATTAGCATCCAGAGCCACTGAGCCAAGTACAGAGTCCCACCTCTGTCCCAGGACACCTGCCACAGGGAGCTGGCACCCCACAGGGACCTCCGGAGGCTTTCAAAACTGGACCCTGGCCATTTCCCATGCGTGTTCTCCCTGCTTCCCTCCCTCTCCCCACATGCTGAGACCGGAGGCCTCCATTATCTACCCCCAGCTGTGAGCAGTGAGACGTCTGGAGGCAGCTGGTGCTCCTGCCACCATCTCTCATGTCCCTTCTGACGGGGACTGCATCTTCCTTGTCACTTCAGCCTCTGCTGTATGTCTGGGGCCCTCCATTGTTGTGAGGTTGAAAGGCTGCCACGGCCTGAGTCCCTAATGGAGGCAGGGAGCGCTCGCTCTACATTACCCACCCCTATCTGGGGAGGGCAGGAAGGAGCGTCCATTTCCTCGTCAATCCTCAGGGAGATGGAAAGAGACAGCAACACTCCCAACACACGACAGTGGCAACGAACAGGTGGGTCCATGCATCTTCCAGCCCTTTCTGCCCCTGTGACGGCAGGTGCGTGTAACTTAGCTTCAGTGGACAAGATGTGGGTGCAACCAAAGTGTCTCTCCCCTCAAAGCTGGTGTGCTCACTGTGTCCCCAGGTGTCCCAAATTCCATCTGGGCATCCAGGACACCTGTATCTGGATGGAGCCTGCCCCAGGGGCCCAGGGGTACTGGGCACAGTTCTCCTGCTGACTCTGTGTGTATGTGTAGTGTGAAGAAGAAATAAATATTGCTGTGTGAAGCCACTGAGACTGTGGGGTCATTGTTACCATGGACTAGCTTGCTGTTTTGACGAGCATCTCCACACAGTGTCCCTTCTCAGAATAATCAGGCTCCCGTTTATTGGTAGACAGAGGGTTCATAATAACTGAGTGTGCCAATGAAGTGTGTACCACAGCCCCAGCCCCACAGTGCCGTGTGGCCCTGTGCAGGCGCACACATGCGTGACAGCGTGAGGTGGGCGTCCTCGGTGCCGTGTGGCCCTGTGCAGGCGCACACATGCGTG